>NC_142122.1:11115000-11412500 GCF_056152115.1 Neolamprologus brichardi | reverse complement strand
GCCCTGTATCTGATTGAGGAATCACTCATCTTTGGAAAAGAGAGTTTATTATGGAGAAATGTCTCTTTCCAAAATAAAAGCTATACTATACGCTTCTTCTGGGCTATATTCTCAGCAGCATATTAAACATATCAGGTCCCCATAAGGAGAATAATGTGCTAACGGCTGTCTAAATGACTCGGGTAAAGTTTGTAGCATGCGTGCTTGTTTTTGTCTGCTTCCACTTGTCTTTGCACTAGGATGATGTAGACATAAATGTGCAGTCATATTGGTTGTGTTCCCACTAGTGCTGTCAGCGTTAATCTGAAATGACGTTAAGGTCATAACACGGCAAATCTCCGTTAACGAGCTACCGCGGATCGCCTCATGAGTGGGGCTGGAAGACGTCAACACATTAACGAGCTAACTGCGCTAACACACTAGTTCCCACCAATTGAGCATTGCTGGCACATCCAACATACTGTTTTACTTTTGTCCATGACACGCTTACCTTTAGGGTCATACGTCACATGAAAACCAAAATAGTTCCAAACGCCAGATCTGAATGAGGGTGGGGGAGGTTCAATTTGCCATGTTGCAGCAAGCTTAACTTCTGTCTAGCTAGCTTGCCCTGGCTCAGTGAATCTGTGTTCGACTACGCCTAGGCTGCACTGTCGAGCGCAGATCCACTGAGCGCTCAACACAGACAGCATCGTCAGAAGGAAAGTTGATAAAATAAATTAAAAATGTTGTATTGTTCGATACATATGCGTACCGTTCGATATCGATACGAGTATCGTTGCACCCCTAATATATATATATATATATATATATATATATATATATATATATATATATATATATATATGTGTGTATATATATATATATATGTGTGTATATATATATATATATGTGTGTATATATATATATATATGTGTGTATATATATATATATATATATATATATATATATATGTGTGTATATATATATATATATATATATATATATATGTGTGTATATATATATATATATATATATATATATATATATATATATATATATGTGTGTGTATATATATATATATATATATATATATATATATATATATATATATATATATATATATATATATATATATATATATACATACACACATATATACATGTATATGGTGCCCCTGTATATGTCTGCCTGTTTGGGATTCTAAATTGGCCATAGGTGTGAGCTAGGGGTGGGCGATATAAACGATATACAATAGAAACGATATAAATTTGGCCAACGATAGAGATTTTGACTATACCGCTCTATTGCGATAGCGCATGTTGATGATGTCATCAAACTGCGCTTGTTTTGGTTGAAAGCATCGCAGTGGCTACAACCATTATCATCTGCAAATTATGCCGGGCGACAGTCATAGCAAAGAGATGAAGCACTTTTGAAATATGGGGAAAGCCAAAAACTGCTTCCTCCACTTCCGTAACATTGATTCATTAATGTTGAATTCTCTCGCAGCTGCTCTATTCCCATGTTGTTGCAGTATATTAATAACTAACCTCGTATTGTGGATGAATGATCTCAGTTGTTCTCCGGACTGAAGTTTGTATAGCATCCTGCTATGCGATTGCATTTGTCCCTAACCACCAGAATCCCTCACGTTAACTTTTATCAAGTGGGAAAAAAAGTTGGCGTTCATCCTCCAGCTTCACTGTGCTAATGTTATGCTAACATAGCTGTGTCGCTAGCGATCACGTAGCACAACATTATATATCAGGTAGTCCAACTTCAGTAACCCTGCAAATGCCACTGCTGTTTAGTTTTCTGTCTTCATTATTTTGGAAGTGGTAGCAGAGCTGTACGTTTTAATTAGTTTCAAAAATCTCTCAGTCAGAACATGGTATGTCATGTTTAGGTGGAAACTAGCGAGCTAACTTCCTGCTAACTTCTACCTCCGTTAAATTTAATAACTTCTGCTTTCATGGATGCCTGGATGTTAAACTTAACTGTTACACCTGGTAAAGCGGCAACGCTGATGATTTTATTAAAGATTAAAGAATTTAGACCGTTTTGAACTCTCAGTGTTCGTTTGACTTTGGGACCTGAAGGGATGGAGATTTGGACCCAGATTACTCAGCGAAGCTCCTCACTACGGCAGCCGTAATGCTCTGACAATCCATCAAGCAGTGCGGCTTACCAAAGTTGTACTAAAACATTTTTTTAACAGATTTCTGCACGCCAAAATCAGTTCGAGGTCAGTAAGCACAACCAGAATTCATACATAAGGCACACTCTCGATTTTTGAGAAAATTCAAGGATTTTAAGTGTGCCTTATAGTGTGGAAAATACGTTATACAGAAGAAAAGAATATATCGCAATATATATCGTTACCGCACGTGCTTCAAATTATACCGCAATATGGATTTTAGCCCATATCGCCCAGCCCTAGTGTGAGCATGATCATAAATGATTGTCTGTCTCTCTGTGTTAGCCTGCCATCCTCCCCAGGGTAAACCTTGTCTCTAACCAAATGTCAAATAGGACATGCTCCAGCCTCTCCCATGACCCTGAATTAGATAATAGGTTAAGAAACTGACTGAATGGATGGCTGACTGGATAAAAGAACGGCTGGGTCGTATATTTCCCAGAACACAACCAATAAAATCTTTCTGTTAGTCTCTCTCACCTTGTTACCGTTATTTTTAAGACTTGATAAAAAGCCCTTTTTTTAATCACAGAAGACATTTATTTAACTGTTCTCACAAATTGGATAGTATATTGACTGACTAATAAGCTGAACTTTAGGTGTAAAACTCAGGAGTTTCCCTTTAGTTGCGTGCTGCTGATTGAGCTAATTTCTCTTGAGTCAGAAGCTGAGCTCAAAGATTTGTCTTCTATTAGTTGTTCTCTCTCTCCCCCTCTCTCTCTCTCCCTCTCTCTCTCTCTCTCTCTCTCATGTTTGCATGTAGAAAAAGCAAAAATCAAAGGGCACCAGGTGAGATGAAGGGGAAGGAAAAAAGAGAGAAAAGAACAGTTCTAGTAAAGGGGCCAAGAATGACTGGACAGAGAGATTGCTGAAGAGATGTCTGCCTGTTTAAGTGAGCCATGTATCTGAGTCATCCTTTAGTAAAAGATTGAGCCATGGCTAGTAGGTTAGTACATTTCCGATATTAATTCCTATTCCCATGGATGTGGATGGATGAGGGAAACGCAGAGGGAAAAGGAGACGAGATGGATGGTAAAATAAACAAAGAGACAGAAAACAGTCGAGAAGAGCACAGGAGAAAAATGTGACAAAAGTGATAAAGAGAATGGGAGCTTAAGATGAAGGCTGAGCAACATAAACACATCGAGGAAACAAGAGAGAGGTAGAAGGGGAGCAATAGAGAAATCAGCAGGGAGAGCCGGAGTGAGAGAGTGAGGAAGGAGGCCGATGAGAGAGCAGAAGTGAAACGAAGAGCGGGAGAGCAGTCAGTACGTGCTCCAATTCATTTGGAGTTTCATTAGAGGAAGCGAGACAGAAAGAGGGAGACAGGGAGCAGAACAAAAGCAATCAAGGGATTTTCAGGAGAAGAGATGTGTGGCCAAAATCAATAAGTACTCCATCTCTCCCTCACTCTGCCCAGCACTCAGCACCCAGCAGACACACTATCAATGCCCAGGCAGAGCAACGCAGAGGCACGCACACACACTCACACACAGCGTGGGCTTCACCATCTTCTTCCATGTGAAGGCAGAAAAATATGGACCAAGATCCAAACAGGAAAAGTACCAGAGATTAACCTGAGAGATGTTTTGTGAATCTCATTTCTATAAAGATACTGTACTGATGTTCCCAGCAGTTACCATGATCAGTACACGTCGGTTTTCCTTCACAAGACATTGCTCTGGCATTTAAAAAATCAATCAATCAATCAAACTTATATTGTGCAAATAACGTTGTGTTGAATATCAGTGAAACTGGCTTTACTGTGATGCAAAAGTATGCATAGAAAATATTTACCAGTAAATCAATGTTTTGGGTATTTTTTTTGGACATTAAATACATTTAAACTAGTAATTAGACTCAACAGTGTTACCTCTGATTGAATATAGCAATAAAGTACTGTTACTAGAATGGATGAAGAAAGAAAGAAAGCAAAGTGAGGAAAAAGAGGAATTATATACAGTAAGATCCAAAGCCAGGGTACCTTAATTAACCCCTGATCCTCCAGGATATATTACTGCTCATTTTATCCGTCTCTCAATAATATCACATTATATAAACAAATATAGCCACAATTAGTCCCAGTTGACCTAAAAAAAACATACATGTGAAGTATATAAGAGGATTTCTTACACTAAAGAATATCTGGAGTTGTGGGGTGTTATTCTAATGCCAAAATAGGCCTTATTAGAAGGAAAGGAATAAGGATGCAGGAAAAGAGATTAGATTTGAGGTTTGAGTTGGTAGGGAAAAAATGTGAAGCCTTGTCAAAGACCAGGAGTTCTGTTGGAGACTAAAAACCTGAAACTTTGTATGCCTTTGTATAAGAGGTGAAATCAAAATGTTTTGTGGTTCTTCAATTTAAAAAAAACAAAACAAAAAAACATAGCCTAAATAAATTAAATTTGACTATTGTCCCCTTTGAGGTCGACTCCTTTTGCACTCTTGAACCGCTTCGAGCATTCCTGCCAATTTAAGATAAAAGTGGACTCACAAAGCCTGCCTGCATTTAATGCCTACCTCCCTGTTTGTGTTTTGTGAAATTGTTCCCTGTAATAGATTACTGGTGAATTTACTGATGGTGACCTTCATGTTATCCAGATTGCAAAGACCTTGATTTTACAATATAAATAGTATTTGCTTGACTTCAAAGCTAAGTCTCAATATGTGGGTGAGAGTGTTTGGATGTGTGTTACTCTGCTTCTGCATCCCCATATCTATTACTTCATACACACACACACACACTCTAGCAGGATTATGTAGTGGTCCATCAGCAGGGCTGGTCCTTCCAGCTGGCCCCTGGCTGTGAGTCCTTGAGAAGCAATTCAACTCCCCAACCTCAGTCCTCCTCCTCGGAGCCAATCTCCTGGCAGTGCACCCACACCATACTCTACAAATTGCCTCTCCATCTCACCTGTCCCAGCCAATTATCAATTATTGATGAATGGGTCGCCTTACTGTGTTAAGATGGTGAGAGGAGGGAGAGGAGAGGAGAGAGCAGGCTTCAGGGCAAGTTGAGGAGGTGAGGAAAGCATAGCTGATTGGTGTTAACTTAACCAACTGACTACATCTCTATGAAACAGACCACTTTTTTTGATATACTTAACTGCAAACAGCTGCAGAGAGGCTCATGTAATTAAAACTAAAATACCACTGGTAAACCTCTTAAAACCAACCCATCATATCCATAACTATTAAGTTTAAAAAATGAAACTTTATTTAATTGACTGAATTTAAATTTCAATCATAATCCTAATTTCAAAGTTTGGAGGCTGTCTAAAATAACAGACATCAATGACTTGCAGAGCTATTAAATCCGTATTTACAGCAGAAAAAAAAAAATTAAGAAAATGTAACATGTTCGGAACACAAAATGCTTCTGGGGGCGGGGCAACAAAAGAATGGAAAAGTAAGTGGTACTCAAAAGAAATGTGTGGTGGAGTATTTTGCAAATAATTAGGTTTGTTGGGAAAAGGTCAGTAAGACTGGTTATAAAAAGTCTTATTGAGGGACAGACTTTCGTGGAGGTAAAGGTGAACAAAGGTTCCTTAATCTGCCAAAATGGAAAAAAATTGATCTGCAAAATTGTGGAAGAAATTTCTGAGCTATGTTCCTCCATGTAATACTGTGAAAACTTGGGATATCTCTAGAGAGATAGATAGATATCTCTAGAGAGATAGATAGATATCTCTAGAGAGATAGATAGAGATAGATAGAGATAGATAGAGATAGATAGAGATAGATAGAGATAGATAGATCTCTCAAAACAGGCCTTCGTTGAACTTTTACTGTAACTGTAAATAGAACTTTATTAGTCATTTGAGTTAATGAAGAGGCAGAGGAGGACATGAGGCAGGATAAGGGTGATGTGATGTGAAGAATGATGGAGTTGGGCTAAGATTAGTGTACCTTGTACCAGGCCACTGTTGGATGTCTGCAAAGGTATGTGTGTGGAGGTATCTTAAGGCTCAGAGAGAGCTCTTAGTTCAGCACCTGGATTCTGCTTCATATTCCACACACAGAAAATTTTTTCACTTTGCATCAGTCATTGTAAGTGAGCTTTGGGCCACAGAAGACTACAGCATTTCTGGATCGCGTTCACACATGGTTCCTTTTTAGCATTAATATAACTTTAAACTGCATTTGTGAATGAGAGGCCAAACTGTGTTCACAGACCATGATTTCAGGAAGTGTTTCTGAGCCCATGCAGGGATTTCTGTGACAGAATCATGGCTGTTTTTTAATGCAGTGCTGTCTTAGGGCCCGAAGGTCACGAGTATCCAGTAATGATTATCAGCCTTATGCACAGAGATTTCTCCAGATTCCTGGAAACCTTTGATGATATTATGTATTGTTGATGATGAGATCTCCCAAGTTTTCACAGTATTACATGGAGAAACATAGCTCAGAAATTTCTTCCACAATTTTGCAGAGCAATTTTTTTCCTTTTTGGCAGATTAAGGAACCTTTGTTCACCTTTACCTCCACGAAAGTCTGTCCCTCAATAAGACTTTTTATAACCAGTCTATAACTTAAAGTCTATAACCTAAAATACTTTCTAACATTAAAATAAGGTAAAAAGGCAACTCACAATATTGTATTTTGGTGTGTATTTGTGTCTTCATGTTTAAGTGTACCCGTGAGTGACTTTGTGTGTCTATAAGCCTTTAAAGCATGTGGTAGCTTCATCTGACCGTTCTCAGAACTGAGGATTGCCATGTGCTCTTAAGAAGCGCCTCCTGCTGCAGAAAGCAGAGGTTGTGATGGTGTAGATGTTAATAATTAATGTTAATAATAATTCAGTGTCCTGAGTAACAGCACCAGGTCATTGGCCCAGGGTTTTACTGTGAAATTCAATTTAATTCAATTCAATTTTATTTATATAGCAAAACAAAATTCGCCTCAAGGTGCTTCATAGATACAGAGAAAAGGTACTTCTGATTAGAGACCTTAGTTTTCACAGGAGCTACAGAATCCAGAGTCGCACGTAGTGAGGAGGTGAAATTATTAACAAGATAATCGACCTCTGTTGGAGTAGCGTTCAGATAGCTGCTCTGCTCTACATTGGTACAGGGCATTGAAGATGATAACAGTGGGTGGATTATATTCTTAAACTTAGTTACAGCACTTTCAGAAAGACATATACTATGATAAAGTCTACTCTCCACTGCTGTGTAATCATTTATTGTAAATGTAAATGTTATCAGGAAATGATCAGACAGGAGAGGGTTTTCAGGAAACACTGTTAAATGTTCAGTTTCTATGCCATATGTTAAAACAAGATCTAGAGTGTGATTAAAGTGGTGGGTGGGTTCTTTTACAGTTTGACAGAAACCAATTGAGTCTAATAACAGATTAAAAGCCATAACTGTCAATTTTAGCATCTACATGGACGTTAAAATCACCCACAATAATTATTTTATCTGAGCTGAGCACTAAATCAGATAAAAAGTCTGAGAAATCAGACAGAAACTCTGTGTAAGGCCCAGGTGGATGATAGATGTGAACAAATAAGACTGGTTTCTGAGTTTTAAAGCTGGGGTGGACAAGGCTAAGCATCAGGCGAATGAATTAATGAATTAAAAGTCTGTCTTTGTCTTTTGTTAATTAATAGGCTGGTGTGAAAAATTGCTGCCACACCGCCCCCTCGGCCTGTGCTTCGAGATTTCTGGTAGTTAGAATACTCGGGGGTGTTGATTCATTTAAACTAACATAATCATCCTGCTGCAACCAGGTTTCTTTAAGGCGAGTAAATTGATTTGTTGATCAATTATTAAGTCATGTACTAACAGAGACTTGGAGGAGAGAGACCTAATATTTAATAATCCACATTTCACTGTTTTACTCTTTGGTTCAGATGTGGATACTGTATTGTTCTTTCTTTGTGATTTTTTATGTTTAAGTTGTTTGTTGCTGGTTTTTAGTTTGTTTTTTGTCTGTTTGGGAGCTGGCACAGTCTCAATGGAGATGGGTTTTTGGGGGGGTAGCAGGAGGAGAGAAGCTGCAGAGAGGCGTGTAAGACTGCAACTTTGCTTCCTGGTCGCAACTCTGGATAGTCATATTTTGGGGGGTTTAATAAATTTGTCCATATTTCTAGAAATGAGAGCTACTCCATCCAAAGTGGGATGGATGCCGTCTCTCCTAACAAGACCAGGTTTCCTCCAGAAGGTTTGCCAATTATCTATGAAGCCCACATCGTTTCTGGGACACCACTCAGACAGCCAGCAATTTAAGGAGAACATGCGGCTAAACATGTCACTCCTGGTCTGATTGGGGAGGGGACCAGAGAAAACTACAGAGTCCGACATTGTTTTGGCAAAGTTACACACCGATTCAATATAGATTTTAGTGACCTCCGATTGGCGTAACCGGGTGTCATTACTGCCGACGTGAATCACGTCGTCATTACTGCCGTAATATACTAGTATATATTAAAAATATATACTTTTAATGGCCTGTGAAAATAAATAATTTATTTAACTTTATTATCTTTATATAATAAGTCTGCTGAATAATGTTAGAAAACCCTTGAAATAAAACTGTACACCCCATATCCCCCTTTAGATTCACTATGCCGTCAGCCTTCATCAAGCATTGTAAGCACCAAGTTAATAGTTCATCATTTATTTTAACTCCTGTAGCTTTACTGTAGATATTTTTGCTTTTCTTCTTTGCTTTTCTTCACTTTGGAGTTTTTTGAACAGTTGTTTTTTCCCAGTAAAGATTTTAAAGTTGATTCCAATTGCAAGTGCTGATGTTTTTTCCCTCCACCTGAGCTCACTGTCTCAGTAACAGCTCCGCCTCTTTACTCTACGCTATTTGTGTGTAGACAGACTCCACATTAAACAATGACAGCATTGTCACTGCTGCTGCTGTGTTATCAGTTTTTTGTTGCGAAACCTGGGGCCTACTTGTGCTTAATGTTGCACTACTTTATGTTCATACATGTGTTCCCAAAAAAATCTATTTTTATTTGCAAATGTGGGTGAAACACTCACGCTTACATGGTGAGCTGCTCTACAACATCTTTTTGCAATCTAGTCATTCATGTTACTTGAATTTTTGCTATTGTTGTTAACTGCTACTACAAAAATAGCAGTAACCACACCTAAACTCCCACCACATGACCAAATGACTAGATATAGCATTTTATGTGCTGCGTAACACCCATTTCAAATAAATCTTTAGATAGACATCTTTAGATCTGCCTCGTCAAGGGTGAGATGAACAAGAAAAAGTACTTGGATTTTGAACGTCCCTCTCACTCAAGCGCACTATCAAGATGATGTTTCCCCCCGTTTTACAGCACAGTCCAAGTAAGAGTAACAACAACAACAACACAGTTAGCTGAAGAAAAAAAAAAAAGAAAGGAAGGAAGAAGACGACAACGCAGTGTTGGAGTGCCGATCATTTTTTTGTGCCGGTTGCATAACGGTTACAATGGGACTTCAGCTCCAGAATGCATTCACTGAAGTTTTGCTTGTGCATTGTGTTGTTTTTTCCCCCTCAAACCACAGAAATCATCCTGGATGTTGTTCAGTCGTTGCAGCAGACCACATTTAATCCCTATATCTCAAGGAAAGGGTTAAGGATACAACACACAAGGGTTCTACAGTGAATGAACAGATTCAGAAATTCAAGCACATGTAACTACCAAGAGACATAATAAGCAAATCTCCATGTACATTGTTTTAAATTATGTGGTTTGACTGATTAATGTTCATTTGACTCTGGCTGGAAGGAAAAACCACAAAAGTGCCTTTACAGTCACAAAATAATAAATCATGTCTTCTAGAGATTCAAGCCATGACTGCAACAGGAGGCCTACCCTTCTCACATTACAAAGGCTTAGGAACAAGTGATGCATGTATGTGAGCTTAAGACGTACCATTTGAATAAGGTATGTACAGCGCTGCATATAGACTGACCTTCTTCCAGTTAAATAAACTATTAAAATGACTAGAATAACTTATTCAATCAGATGTTGAGAAAGCAAAATATGCCATCAACAATACATCGATCCACTTTAGGGTCACAAGGGGTTGGAGACTATCTCACCTGACTCTAGGTTAGAGGTCAAGTAAACCATGTACAGCACACCAGCCCATCACAAAGCTAATATAGAGAAACATGCAATCATTCAAGCTTATATCCACACCTAAAGCCAATCCAGAATTAGCAGTTCACCTAACAAGGATGTCTTTAGACTGTGTGCCCAAATACAGTACACCTAGCCAATAGATTCCAACCCAGAATCTTCTCACTGCGCCACCCGTTTAAACGTGGTCACATGTTTAAGATCATTTCTACAGCAGTGCAGTAGACACGGTGAACAGTGTCTTTCAAACTGCTATGCAGTGTCAATAGCATATCTAAAGACTACCAGCTTTTGTAGGAAACATAAGGAAGTAGGAAACAGAATTAGAATAATCTGGCTGTTGCTGTGTATGCAAAAGTTTGAATAGCTGACATAATGCAGTTTTGGCAGATATTTCTTTTCATGTGTGCTTGTAAATACACGCAGAAAACAAAGTCATTAAAAATAAAAAGCAGAGGCATATCTTTCAGCAACAAACACTTGAACCAAGCAAACCACTTGAACCAGGTTGAAGAAAAAGGAGATATGAATTTAATTTCATAGGTTTTCATTTATTTGTTTACAACATATTGAAACACCTGAAAATCACTGCTACCTGATGCATTATTCTGCAAAATCCATATGGTATACAACCATCTGTACGGCTACATGTCAGCATTTCATAAAGGCAAAAAGAATAAATATTTCTATAGACTATACACTTTTTCATAAAATATACATATCTTTTGTTTATTATTTGCTTACAGTAGGTAAAGTGTGAGTCCTGCAGTGGGTTAAGTCACTGCTGTACAAAGAAACAAGCCAAAAACAGTCTGAATAGCTACAGTGGATGAGGCTATTCCTCACAGTAAAAGCTTATGACTTTCTAACTGTATAAGTGATGATGTGCAAACTCCTATACCATGCACTTAGTTATTCAACAATAAAACATAATAAAAAGAATATTCCATTGTTTTTGAACATTATTTTAGCCTAAAAAAGGGAGGTCGATGTAACATAACGTTAGCCGAGGACCTGCTTGACTTTAGTCAAGCTGATTCAACTTTCTGTGCATCATTTCAGTGGCAACAATGTTTCCTATTGTTTATAGAAGCAAGGAGCGACATCTCCAAAATAGAAAAAAGGTTTGAGTCATGGCAAATTCAAATGTGTGGAAGGAGGGGCCGTGGAGGTAAAATGCCAAATCTGCCACAGAGTCTGACCACTCAGGAGCCTGCTTCACTCACAGGGGAGGGGCTACCACTGGATTCGGAGGCCCCATTGAGGGAGTGCTCTGAATCTTTGCAAGCAAAATATTTGATCAATGACTCACAGCAGACACACATTAAAAGCACACACACACACCACCGCCATCCTCCGCTGGTCCACAACGAAACTGAATTAAATGCACCCCTTCAGCAATTCCTCCGACAGGGCCCAGAGCTAAAAACTCAAGTACATCATGCACCTATAACACGCGGACCCACACAAGCATGCAGACGCACATATACACTCAGCCAAAGTGGGGCTGCAGCTACATAAATGCAGACAGGATGCAGCCCACACCCATGTGGTGCACAGCAATTCCTTCCATGCATTTTTTACATATTGAAAATGTCTAGAAGTCCCCTCACTGAACTGCAGCTGGCAGAGAAGTCTATATAGGAACAGTCCACTGATGCATTACTCTGCAACATTCATAATGCAATATCCATCAGCACACTGCAACTTCCAGATATCGCTAGCTTTATTGGAGTATTGTTTTTAACACTGCAACCCTGATTATACATTCATATTTATTCATCAAGAAACCAGAGAGAGGATACAAGCGATCCACAAAAATATCCAAATAGCAATATTTAATGACTCTTTCCAATATATAATAAGAGCATATTTCCTTTTCAATCAACACCAGAGCAAGAACAAAAACATCAAAAATAATCAGACCTTCTTAAGAGAATGCCACACTAAGAAGCTGATGCTGTGTGGTCCAGCAGAATAAACAATCCCCTTCTGCCATGGTTACAACCCCCAGGCCTCCTCAGTAGACGCTGTGGTTAAGACACAGACACACACACGCACACATATATTCACACACTAACAGGATACTAGCTCTCAGACACGCACGCACGCACACACACACACACACTTTCACACCCGAAGAGCTAACATTTATCCTGCCACACCCAGTCAAAGTCTGGTGGCTGGTTTTGCTGGTCTTGACTAAAGGATGTCAGTGTTTCCACTGCTGGTTATCACAAAAAAAAAATGGACGTCAAATAACATGCAAAGATTTTTTCTATTTGCTTTAGCCAGATCTGTTTTACGAGTGCTTTCTAGAGCAGGGCGATATGACCAAAAATATTTATCATGATATACGTTTGAAAATTTGCGATAATGATACAACTGATGATATAATTGACACTAGACAAAATACAACTCCACAACTTTATTAGTGCAAAAAAAAAAAAAAAAAAAACATCAAGCAGCTGTTTTTTATGTGTTATGTAAAAATTTAATAGTGCAAATGCAAATTCCTCGCTGACAGTTTAACCAAAAGGCATTTCCAGTGGAAACTGGCCGACAGATCCTCAGCATATGTATAATATCTACAAAACTTAAAGAGGTTATACACACACAATACGGTAATATTATCTTGAAGCACAGTACGTATCACTCCGTGAGGCTCCTGCCTACGATAGCCGTAATGCTCCAACAATCCATCAAGCGGTGCGGGTTCGTAGTTTAGCAAAGTCGTACTAAAACATTTGACAGATTTTTGAGCGCCGTGTAGCACATAAAATCATTTCGAGGTCAGTAAACACAACCAGAATTCATACATAAGGCACACGGGATCATAAGGGGCACTGTCGGTTTTCAGAAAATCAAAGGATTGATTTTAAGTGTGCCGTATTTTCCAAAAAACACAGTAATAACGACGGCCCGCTAGCATGCTCTGCCAAAAATAGTGCTTTGTTGTGTATCTGACAGATGAAAGCTAAACCAGTTCCACACCACTGAAGTTGCAGCATTTTTACAAACCAATTCTGGTTCATCCGTTTCATTCAACGATCCGCTTTCGCCCTTCTCATTCTCCGTCGCCGCCATCCTTTTTCCGCCATGTGCGTATGAAAACAAAGGCACGTTTTACCCATATTCTATGGCGATATTTCATTTTCTTATCGTTGCCCAACATTATACCGGTATTACCGTGAACGGTATGATATGGCCCAGCCCTAGTGCTTTCATGTTAATGTTAAGTCTACCTGATAAAACTTTGTGTTGACACAGAAGGCCACACTGCTCTGGACACCAAGTGTACCTGCTTTAGCCAAAAGGCTTTTTGAGCCTCCAAAAGAACCTGAGTATGTCAGGAGTGTGGACCGTTGTTAATGAAACACTCCATTACATAGAGAAAGCAAGTGCTAATGTGTTATTCTACTTAGCTATATCTGCTCTTTTGCATAACAGGTATAGTAGAAACCAGCTGAGTATGTTGCCTTCTGTCAGTCACCTTGGAAAGTACATCAGTAATTCAGGATTACAAGCGGGCCAAAAACACATGCAATAAAATGGAGCGACGTCAGAGAAATGACTTGTTCAAAGAAACGGAAAAAAATAATAAAACTGATGAGTACAGAACGAACCATTTGATTTGTTTGATTCTTTTACATTGCTGCCACATGACCACTGACACAGGATCACAGGATCAGTGGTCATCATTCCTGATGAGAGACGATATAAAAAAATAACTGTTCATAGATCTATTTAGCCTCTATTTAACCAGTGAGAACCCATGAGATTAAGAACCTCTTACATTGGCTGCATTAGCCTTCCTGGGTTTGAACCCAGGTCCATCTTGTTGCGAGGCAACCAAATGCTCCGCTGTGGCAGCATGGATACAGATTGCTAACTTAAGTAGTTGGTAGTAGTGGGTGACACTACTTTCCCACAAGACTAAACACACAATAGATAGACAACAGTTTCAAACTTTTCACGTTAAATTTAAAATAGATATAACCTTCCAAGGCAAGGTTGGCTTGCAGACAAGGTTGGCTTGCAGACAAGGTTTACAACCGTATTCAATTAACAAGCAAACTGCACAGGTTTTTATTCAGTTAAAATATGTTTAGAAAATTACAATAAAATAAGAAGAAAATGCAAAGATTAAAGGAAAACAGACTAAGTGCGTTAAATATATGTAGCCAAAATGCATAGTTACCTCATAAAAGGCCCATAGTGGGACCTCGATGTACCTCCATGTGTCAAAAAAGCCACCTTTTACATGGTCAAACAGGTAATATGGAAGAAGAGGTGGTCATGCCAAAAGCAATATCTCTAAGTGGCAATAAATCCTGTATCCTTCTCTTCTTCTTTGGAGCACTCTGGAGCAGTGCCCTGAAGGCGTAATTTCCAACTAACCACGAGGGACGTGATCTAGTAGTCTCAATAGTTTGGCCTTTAAATTACATACTTGTGTTACCTGTTAACAGTTTTCATTTACACTACTTTCTTTTACTGTTATCAAAGCTACCATCACATTCTATGTCCCTCTGACGGAGCTTCTATACTTCCTGTTCCCTATTTTTAAAACCACCGCTTGAAGGCGCTTCTCTCAGATGAAACTTCCTGGTAGCCAGAACTTAAAAAGAAAAAACATACGAAAGGCACCCGAGATGGAGCCCACGCAGCATTGCTCCAAGCTCTGAAGGACAGGAGCACAAACTAAACTCACCCAAACACCCAGACGTTACCATATTGATATACATAACTTATCCAATGCTTTCTGCAAGTAGGTCTATCAGAGGAGGGGCTAAAGTCTGGACCAGCTTGGTAAAAGAAAACAAAGTTCAATTTTGTATCACCCCTTGATAAAAATCTGAAGTGCAAACAAGCTTACAATCAAGCCAAACAACAAGCAGAGCTGTATTTTTCTGTTCAGGGAAATCTTGTTTGATTGGATGCGAAAGTACCACAAGTTTGCAGTGGGAAATGACTGCAGAGGGTTGTCAGAAAGAAATGTTTCATGTCCTGGTTGGCAGTTTTGTTTGATGCATGATTTTGGCTGGCTGGGTTATGGTCGGTCACTCACTTGCATGTTTGTCTGCCAGAGCGATGAGTGTGCTGGAGATGTCCCTGCGCCGGTAAAAACACACCACTTTGGCCTCCACATTCCCATTGGCTGTCTGCAAACCAGAGACAATCAGCGTTACCATGGCAACAAGTGGTGCCTCACACAGAGAACCAACACGCGCATGCACGGGCACACAGATGAAAAACCCATAACTGAGGCTAGTTTTTTTAACTTTGCCTGAAAACAAAGTGGCCACAGCAATCCTCGAAAAAAAGAAAAAAGAAAAAAAAAAATCATGTGTTGTAGTGATGAGGACTGTCTGTGCAAGCCCAGCTCTTTTCCCTTTACATTAATTCCTACATAAATGTTGTCACACAGAACTGTTTTTAAATTAGAATCTGCATGACAATATTTTATTGAATACTACCTAAAAACAGAAACTAGTACTTCTAGTAAGATTATTTAAAGTGTAAAAGATACCAAGTATAATTTAGACACCAAGTTATAGCTTTTACCTTTTTTTTAAGTTTTGAGCACTGACTAACTTTTTTATGAGTTTATTGTGTACTGTATGAGGAACGAAGGGATGACAAACAAAGTGAACACCTAACATAGATTTACATTCTGTAGACACTTCAGCTCTGCAGACTTTCTACTTTCCCAATCATCAAATAATTAAAATCCAATTTTCCAGTTCCATTTTTGAAAAAAGGCCATAGAACAGAGGAAAGAAAAATGGCCCATTTATGGCTGCAAAATAAAAAAAATTCTTTGAAAATGAAGAAAGTTTTGAAAAAAATAAAACTCCCACAGCACCCTGTGACAGCACATACCACAGTGAACCACATGAACCACAGTTAATCTTAACATTTCCAGTATCACTTCATAAATGATGTATGTGCACATTTAAGCTGTAAGAACTGTATTTATTGTACTACAGCCATTTATGGTCAGCACTATCATTGGAGTTTGTGTGTAAGAAACAAAAAACAAGGTCTATCAAGGATTTTTTTTTTTAATGGATCAGAGTTTAAATATAGGACAGCAGAATAAGGAGGAGTGTTTCAAGTACTTTGCAACCAACAAATAATTAAGCAACACAATCAGCTGCCTCTCTTGTCTCTGGTCTTGCTGGGAGACTCCAAATCCACCAACTTGCAGCTAGCTCATAGCAGTCATTGTTCTGCTCTGTAGCCTCCATGAGGTGGCACAAGAACCAGCACTTCACCTGATGCAGGTTTTGGGTGGAGTGGCCCTGGAGCTCACACAGTACCTCAAGAGCAGAACAAGAAATACTGGTGTATACAGAATGATGGAGCATCCTGGAGAGTAGGTTGGGAAAAACGATGAGGCTTCAAATATAATTTGGCTGCTGTTAATATACCTGAGCAACACGCCCAAGTAAGATCTGTGATTTTAACAGTGAAATATACAGTTTCCTTTCACAATAGTATCATAAATAGACACCGAAATGTGCATACAAGTTACATGAAAGCTATACACTGCATATTTATTTCACATTTTAATCAGCAGGCAAACCAACTGATTTGCAGCTTGTTGGGGCGCACTTTAGATTGCACAAAGATTTTCAGACTAAACAGTTAACTTGATCAGTTATCAGTTTTGATCAATGGATTTTTTTTTTCCCCTCAGACACTGTATTTTCTAAACCAGCATCTCAGGCCGTATGGAAGAGAAACCCAAAGATCCCAGAGGAGCACAGAGACTGACAGTGACAGACAGAATAGAAGGCCGACTCTGAGCTCTGTGTCAATCACATTAAACACTCTCCATATTATTCAGCACAGGCCTGGAACAGGGGACAGACAGCCGGCACCTGTAACTAGTCTACAGAGACATCTCTTTTTCTGCTTCTTTAACTGAACAACGTACCAAATAGCAGGCTGGGATTTACCCAACACCTTAACAGCAACATCATCATTAATGTGACACTATAACACAATACTGCTTTCACTACTGCATTATGCTGAATAAAAACATACCATTTACTATATGAAACACATAAATCAGACATTTAAAAGTATAATAAAAATCTGCTACTAACATTTGGTTTCTCGTTTCATTAAGATCTAGTCTGTAGAATTTGTCAAGACTAGCATCCCATATTCAAGTAGTGCATTGTCTAAAAACACACTAACAGTACACCCATCTAAGGCTTTACATATCTGGGCATTAAAAAAAAAACAATGTAGTCCATAACAAGGCTTAAGAACCAGGTAAATTTAACCTCAGATGAAAAACAGCACATTGCATTTACAATGTGTCATTATTTAATTAAGCCAAAATGCAGAAGCAGTGTGTGAAAGACTAATTGCACACCATGATTCAATAGCTTTAAGAACCACTTTTAGCAATAATAACTTGAAGAAATCATTTTAAGTACGACTTAATCAGTCTGTCACATTGTTGTGGTGGAACTTGGGCTCACTCTTCTTACAGTGTTACTTCAGTTCATTGAGGTTTGTGGGCATTAATTTATGCACAGCTCTTTTAAGGTCCCACCACAGCATTTTAATCAGGCTGAGGTCTGGGCTTTGTCTGGATCATTGAATCTCTTGGATGTTTTTCACTTTTCAGCCACTCTGGAAGAGATTTGCTAGTGTGCGTGGGATCACTGTCCTGGTGACACAATTTTAGCCAAGCTTTAGATGACCTCACATTTGACTCTAGAATACTTTGGTATACAAAAGGAGTTGACTCAATGACTGCACAGCACGCCAAAATCACTACCCTTCTACCACCGTGCTTGACAGTTTGTCTCACTATGGTCTCATCTGTCCAAATGATATTGTTCCTGAAGTCCTGGCGATTTGTTCTGATGTGACTTTCCTTCCCCAAGCCATGTTCAAGATAAGAGGCAAATTTCCAAACAAGCCATACTTGTCCAGTCAATTACTGAAGCCTATATAGTGTCTTAAATATGGCTCTTGGGTTGTTTCCTCCAAGCGTTACATGGTCTGACCTTGAAGTGAGTTTATTGGCAACTGTGAATAATCTTTCTCGCTGTCGCATGATGGACTTCAAAGTGTTTGGAAGTTGACTTTTAACCCTACTCAGATTGATGGACAGCAACATTTGATTCATTAAGATCATTGCTGACATCTTTCTTCCTTGGCACTGTGTTAACACACACACCTGAATCCTTCAGACCAAAAAACTGACAAAGCTTCTGCTTTTATAGAGGTGACCATACTTGATGATGATAAAGTGAATTTGATTAGGAGCACCTGGCTGATACTTCCCCTTTTAATCCCTGTGGACACAGTTAGCACATACTTAGTCTTTCCACACGCTGCTCCCGCATTTTGGCTTAATATTTGCTAAATAATGACAGGGTGTAATATGTGTTGTTTTTCTTCTGGGGTTACATTTACCTAATTTTAAGACCTGTAAAAAAGTTTTTCTGATGCCCTGATATATAAAACTTATAATTTTAAGAGGCTGTATTTTCTTTTTTTTAATAACTGTAAGTCTGAAGCTGAATGAAAGCCTATTTGCTGTCGCATACACAATAAAAATCTGCAAATCATCACACTTCAGAAGCTGGGACACTTCAGCACAGATAATGATTGTGTTTCTCTCAATAAATAAATCAGCCTATCATTACATGCCTCTTTTCAAAATTCCCAAACCAAAATTTGCATTGTAATCAAAGTACAATTTGTTCAGATGTTATGTTCACTCTAATAAATTATGAAGTGAAATAACACATGTACAGTGAAAAAAATAATTAGGCAGTTTAATATATTCCCCTCCTACCTAAGAGGAGTTTTTGCACTGAACAAGCTGTAGAAAGTATAAAGTAGCTTCAGATATCAAAACAGCTAATGAAAATAGATTTTAATGGCAAAACTATTCTACATTACAAGATACATTTATTTATTTTTACTTAAATATACAAAAAAGCACCTAATATTAGTTAAAATGTGCCTTCATTAAAGTGTATTTGAATGGTTGAGATAGAGACATTAATATCCGTGCTGGGATATGTGCTGCATTCAAGGGTATAAATTCAACCTCAGACACCCACTCACACTCACCTTGTTCAGCTCCTCTATCCTCCTGATCAGCAGTGGGTTACTGGACGAGTTCTCAAAATAAACATAATCTGCAGAGGAACAGCAAGAAGGAGAAGGAGGAACAGAAAGAGAAACAGAGTGGGGAATGGAAAGAGAAAGACAAAGAAGTGTCAGTTAGCAATGTGAGGTCAGTCAAACGTTCAGGGCAATTTCCAATTGGACCACACAACGACAGCTTGATTAGTCAAGAGGAAAGTGCAGCAGAGACATACACAAAATGTTGATTTAACCCGATTAGGCTAATTTCATACACAGCGGTTGCTGTTGTAGTTGGGAAGTCTGACAGAATGAGATGTTGACGTGCTAATGCACACTCGCACATAAACAACAAAACTGGCTCTCCAACCCTTCCATTCAAATAGCAAACCTTGTATTTCCTCAGCCCTCATGCTTTCTTTGTCTTATTGCTCCATTCATTCTCCCCATGTGTGGCGGTGTTTGTATGCGCAGTGTGTCTGCATTTGTGTGTGGGTGTACGAGAGACACTGCACAGGCTTTACCACGCGTGTGTGGATTTACTATGCATTTGTGTTAACGTGTATGCGTGTGTGTGTGTGTGTGTGTGTTGCTCCTGGCACCACTCCAGGCCCATTGGAGGCTTAGCTCTCACCAGGATGTCCCCACAGGCCCCAGTCTTGGTAGGGTGCCTGGTCTTAGCCCTGCATGTGTCTTGGCTGAGTGCTGTCAGATTATACCCCACACTTGGTATGTTGCCTGGAGCTGGAGCTATCCTCCCTTCACCCTAAATCTGCCCCCTCCCATCCCCCCACGCTCCCCTAAGACCCGTCTTCTTGACCGACTAGGCCAGAGATCGCCCAAAATTCCACCAGCACAACCGCAACATACACCGACTCTTGCCTTCATTTCTTGCTCCTCCTGTGTCCAACACTTAACTGGTTTAGGCATGCACCCATCCTGTTAGCACACCCATAATCTGCAACGACATCCAAGTCTAACCCGCACAATAATAAGTGCCACAGTTAAAGGAAAAATCCTCATACAAAACATTGTAAACACAATTAAAACAATTATCTAAGACGCATTCATCAAGCCGTTCTGTTCCAGCTTCCTTTTAAAACCCAAAGGTGGCTTTCAAACAGTTTTGTGGTTGGTCAAATGGTTTTGCCCAACCAAACAGTTCAACCAATATGGAAGATATTCCATTTTTGACTCTAAAGTTGTTAGGCATCATCTTTGAAAACCAACTGAATAAATTATTCAGACATTGATAAAGTTTTTTTCTGCTGAAATCGTAAATGTAGTCTCAGTGCATTACTCTCAGTCTTGCCTCTCCCTCCCCGTCCTCAGTCCAGATGACTCATTTGGCTTTCTTTTTTTTTTAACTAATGACAAGTATGACTAGAAAGGCATTTTGTAACTTTGTGTAAGATGATATCATGTTTCCATCTACATAACAACCTATAGATGGATTACACAACACACATTATCCAAGCAGGAAATGAAGCTTTCACTACTGGATATAGAATCTCTTCAAAGCTTTGCAACACAAAAAGCTGCAGAGCTTATATGCTAGAACTTCCAACACTGAATTCTTTGAGGTTTCATTGATCATTTATGCAACTACTTATCTGGGGTCCTTATTGGGTGAAGGTAGGGGTGCTCAGAGAGACAGCAAGACACACAGTCAGCTGAAGAATTGGTTTTGTTAAAGAATTATTTTTGCAATTCATTTTCTCTGCATTGCATTTTCTTTTCTGTCTTGAGCTTTATTTTCATACGTATGCCTGGCATGCATAAATTGCAGTATTTAATGTGTTTCTGCAAACATATGGTATGCTTTCAGTACTCTCCATGCAACGGCCAGGATGCATTTATGTCATAGGGCACCGAGGATACAAAACAAACTTTTGCCTGTTGAATACCAGACGAGCATACTGAGAGCTCCTTCCCATGAACGACAGTATGAACAAAGTTTAATAGTGGTTTTTTTATGTTTTTTTCTCTTTACTCAGTTTTCAAACTAATCTGTACTAATTCACAGAATTTCTTTGTCTCGTCTTAGGTGTTCTTAACTGCAACTCTGTTCAGGAAAAAACGGCATTTAAAGACACCGTCTTTGGCTCAGAGGAACCCGAGTGAAAACAGTTTCCTAACAATTCACAGACAACCAAAATAAACTGAACTACCAATGACTTCACATCCAACATGTATATATTTAATATGTTTGCTGACTGTAACATTTCCAATAATCAACAGTCAAACATTGAAAGTTTATCTCAGAGATTGTCTCGCCCACGCTAATCTTTAACACACAATAATGCAAAGCAACCACTGCATCTGCATAGGGGGCACACCTTGACTTCTCCACTGGAAAACCTTTTGCTCCACTATGCTTATTGGTATTCTTCTCTCCACTCACACTTATAACTGAATACAAGGGGTTCACGCCCAGTCTGAAGTTTTGTAATGCAAGATAACTGTAATTTCCAGAGCTACGGTACGTTTATTTTATTTAATCCCTTGAAAAAATTTTCTATGCATTAAGCCACTGAACAATCATCATTTGCATGAAGATGTAAAACTTTAGCACTTCCTCCAAGTAGCAAAAGCAATTCAGAAGGCATACACAGTGCAAATTTTATGACTTGCGTCTTCCAGCAACCCTCTTTTTACTGTTGAACATTGCTACAAGATGGGAAAAGATCGTCACATCATGCCTGTCTACTCTTCACCCTGTAACAGCTTGTTACTAGACTCCGCTGCCACTCTGACATCTCCGTCCCGCTGCTGAATATCAAATAGGCCAAGCTGAAATTGAGCGGCACACTGAGAAAGAAAATGAAGACGAGATATCCGACTTGCTCGCTTTCAGACACACATGTGAGTCAGCAGCACGGAGGTCAGGGGTTGAAGAAACTGGCTTGTGACTAGTTGTGATCACCAGATTGGCTGTGAAACTGCGGGAAAGTGACCAAGACACTATCCTTTTATTAAGCATGGTCAAGTCATCCTTGAACAAAAAAATAAATAAACTTGTTCAGCATGAACAGAAACTGAATAGCTAATTAAACTAATCAGAAACAGTTTTTATAAATTAATAACACTTGAAACTTATTTTAGCTTCTGAAAAGTGACTTACGCCTTTCACATGTGGTCTTACATCACAGAAAGTGAAATATCCATTTCGGTTTTAATCTCTTTAAAGACATATTTTCCCATTTTAAGTTTGAAATCATTTAATGTTCAATGAAAGAATTTTCAGAATATAATGAAAGTAATCCTTGACTGCTGCGGCCATTATTCCTACCTGCCTATAACAGAACAAGCTGTACTGTAGCGCAGCCATTAATCAATTAGTTATTTCATACACTTTTAGAAGCAGTTATTTAGATTCAATTAAAAGCTTTGGCTCTTTTTTTCTCAGGGAAATTGGCTAGAAAGGATTTTAAATTTATTTACATAAACAAACAAACCCTTTCCTTTTTGGACTATTGATTAGGAAACAGAACATTCCAGGACACCAGCTTATGCTGTGGGACGCTGTGATAGCCATGCTGTAAATAATCAATCAACTAATCATCATGTGAATTACTACTGAGAACAGAAAATTCCTTTGTTCCCAAAAATTCCCAAAAAAAAAAAAAATAGGGACAAGTCTCTTGACAAAGCGTGGGGAGAAATGATGACGTGTAGCTGCGGCCCTCAAACGCTCACCAGCTCAGAGGGACCCATTAATCAGGAGCCAAAATGCGTCATAACCATTTTAGAAAATGAAGCAGAACCACATGTTGAACATTCGGTTTGATGTGGTGTTGGGTGTGAATCGCCACTACATGCTAAGATTTTTTTTTTCCCCTTGGTTGGTGACAGCACGTCTCCCGCTACATTTAGAGAAGGTGGGACTTTGGGCAAAGCTCACCGTGTTCTTTTTTTTCCTGGCTCGGAAATTTAAGTTACCAAGAATGGAAACACTTAAGTTCAACCCGTGTCCCTTCCTGCCACCTCCAGAAGAAGAAAAAAGAATTGTAATGAAATAACCATGGGAGGAAAATGGCTCAGTGACTGTCCAGAACAGCCTGGTTGAATGTTGGAGTTTCTACATGTGAGGAGCTGAAGCCTGTTGGAGAGCAAGCTGGAGAGGAACTCAAAATGAGAGCAACAGAAAGAGAGAGCCTGTAGGCAATGAGCAGCATCAGTCTCTCGGTTTCCCATCAGCCCTCCCGTCACATCAGCCCGCGTACAACCACCCCGCTCTCCATCCCCCACTTTCAGCGTCAGCCAATCGGCGGGCTCCGGCGGCCATGATGTCATAGTGCAGTCAAATTTTCTGTGAGCCAATCAAGGCACGTTATTGAGCCCCGAAAGAGAGAGTCTGCTGGGCTGATTCAAACCAGGCCAGAGAGACAGACTGGCAGAGACGCAATGATGAGAGAGAGAGGGAGAAAGAAAACATGAGATAAATAATCAACCAGAAAGAGATAAGGTGGGTTTAATCTAAAATAAGTGGAACAGGTGTGCGAATTACAATCAAAATAACCTGTATCCAAACATTCACTGTAAACTTCGGTTAAGGTGACCAGGATAATCCAAGATGCACATTGTAAGGGCCTACAGTCCAAATCCCACAGCTCTGGCTGAAAACTATATTGTATTGGTGGTCTCATCGATAAACTGCTTTACATAGTCGTAGTGGTTTATTATGTTAAATATGCCCTCCAGAAAGTACAATTCACCATCACTATCTTATTACCTAAATCTCTGTTTTTAAACAACTTTGTCATTGAGAGTTTCTTAAAGCAATTTAAATTAAGCAATCCCAGAGGGAACATCACTTGTCGAACAGCTCAGAGACACACCCTGCAACACACTCCTAGTTAAAGGCATTTGAGTAGGCACAGTCATGAGACAAACAGCTGGGAATCTGTGTATTAGCGTATTATAACTTATGCAGTACATTAAAGCTGCCGTGATTAGCCATTTGAATTATTAGATTAGTTAACAAAAAGCAAATTAACATGTTAAATTCCTTACATTTCTGATTGTAGCTTCTACAGATCTCAGACATCACAAAGAGGATACAAGAATGCTGAACCGAAATCTGTGACCAACACCAAGAGACAGCAGTTCCCCACAGCCAATCATCTACTTTATAACAGCTGAAGTGGGAAACATAATAAGAAAACCGCACTGTTGCAATGATGCAAGAGGTTCAAAACAATTTTAACAGGGATCATTACTGTAGTGAAGATGTAGACAAGTACAGCTGCAGTTTCCTTTTTTGCCTTAGTGTATCCAGAACATAAATTGGCACAGCAATCGTTCAAGTACTCTAACCCTGACTCGCTGATCCTGTCGGCACTTTTAAACAGAGTCTAAAATTAAGCAGTCATAAAACTTTGTTCATACCTAATAAAAGGTATGAACCTTTTTTTTTTTTTAAACAAATTTGACTGTTGATTCTGTGTATGCGTTTTCTGGTACGTCTCACTGACTACTAAAATCAAAGTTACACCTCTCTCCTCGTGTATCCATGACCTGGGATGGGACTATTTTCTGACCTTCTACAGACTACGTGGTTAATCATCAAATTCATAGACATTTCAAACGATAGCTGGAAGTCTGCCTGTACATCCCTAAAAGACAGCTCTACCAACACTGTGATTATGTGACAGAAAAACCAACAACGCAGTAACCAACTGATCTTTGTTTCTATTTAGTCTGCAATATGCTACCTCCAATAAAGCTGCACCACGGCATATCCAAATATTTCAACTTAATGAAAGGATGCAATTTATTTCAAATTCAAAAAGTGCTCCAGCTTCAAACTCATCTCTAGAGAACTCAATGTCCACACGTAGTACAGCATACTTTAGTCATATTTCTTTTTTTTTTGTCAAGGGCTGGGCTAGAGCTAGAAAGGGAGCTGGAGAGGCAGCAGAGGAAGAGCATGAACATCTGCCCACGTTAGTCCAAGCAAACACACGCCCTCCACAGCTCACACCCCATCCGATGCTTACTCATGCAGTCACACGGACAGGTGTGTCTGCTGTCAGAAGCAGCAACCGCAGACAAGATAGACTGCCATAGTATGGATGAAGGTTTCTATGGTAATAGAAGCTAATTAAATATCCTAAAGTCAAACTCGCACCTTATTTTCACACTTTGATATCACTCACAATCAAGTACGATCAGCTGTATGCACAGATGCATACACCTCTATACAGTCTATACAATCTACCTGGCCTGCTAGTATCTGCTAGGATTCCTGGCAAAAGCAGGAAAGAGACAAAAATATGTCTTTCATATCCCGTCCTGCTCATTTTTCTGACATATTATAATATTTTACACAGAGGAATAAAAAATGTTTAAAAAGCAGTTTCGCATAAAGTCAGCAGTGATGTTAAGGCTGAGATGGATTTGATCTTATAATAATTAGATCACAACTCCCATGACACCTTGCAATCATACTGCAGCAGCCACTGCAGCTTGCACTTAACAAATGCGATAAATCAGCAAATTTTTCCACTCTTTTCTCAAACATTTCATTCTAGTGAAGTTTAGACAACCAGACCCTTAAGTCCATAGGCAATACTAGGAAGCTAGCAAACAGGGGTTATTGTGATGGGCGTTCGGGCAGTTTGACCCCCTCAGAAACACAATGATGGGGATACTTTGCTGAATGGATGTAAAAAGGTTGTCATGCATCTGTCCAACTAGTTGTCCTGAACTTGGCAGGATTGAAGCAAAGAAGCCTCAGCTCGCCACTCAGCGAGTACACCCACCAGACCCTGCAAGAGACACAACTGCCAGCGTGGGAGATTAACACCAGCCATGAGCCAAACAAAGTGTGGGCACTGTCAAAGTTTGTAATTTAGTCAGTTTGTAGATTAGTAAACAGTGCAACACCTTCAGGCACATTCTGAATAATTACTGTAGAAAATCCTCACCATCCAAAGGAAATGTGGGCATTAACACCCAAGTTTCTCACTTTTTAAGTTAGTAAACAATGCAACACATTTTGCAAACTCTGTGCAAGAGCTGTCACAATCCAAACATTCCAATGCAAGTTCTTATTTAAAGGATGGATCCCGTATTTTCCAATTATTTCTTTAAATAACAGACCTCTACCCATATGACGACCGAAGAAGTGTTTGCATCCTGTAATCATTCCTCGTGATCATAACATCCTCGGATATGGCCTCATACATCGCAGTTACGATGCAGGTGATGGGGGAATAAAACCCACACTCCTCATTCTAGGTAGAAATATATTTTGACCAGAGCAACACCATTTGAGAAAATACAAACAGGACATCTTTTGCTATATTTTGGAACATCTCTATCACAGTAGGTCCACATTCAGAAGCCTGTTGTACAAATTCATTTTAAAAGAAACAAACAGAGGATCACCTGGTCAAAAACTGAACCTGGCTTAACACCACCAAGCAACTTACTGCAATATTAACTAAAAAAAAAATCAAAGCTCCACAGTTTTAAAAGCCTGTCTGCTTTTTTCAAAGATAGGTCTGAATACCCACTAGCAAAAATTGTAGTAAACTTTCTATACAACTTGACAACCAAATTTAGAACATCATAATCTCAGGAAAGCGTTGTTTTCACTTGGGGAAAACAAGTCGTCAGCAAGTCTTAAAGGCTTTTTTAAAATTTCACTGCATTCATAAAAAAGTCTTCCAACCGCTGAAATGGTTAAAAGTTATCGTATAGCCTACACTTAGTCACCAACACTTTCCTGCACATGAGGGAAAGCACTAGGAAGAAGTGCTGCAGGCACCGGAAGAGTGGCTTGTGGCCTGGATGGTGAAAACAAAGACATCAAGACCTTTTGTCTTTTGTCCACTGCTCATTCAAGGGGACTCATTGCTTTTCCAAGATGATCCTGCATTGTCTTGCAAAGCAGCAGCCATCTTTGTGTGGGCTTCTGCTTTGTTCTGGTGTTGGCCTGGAGAAGCTTCAGTCAATTATGAGGCCTATTTTTAGGCCAAACTAGAACTGTGATTTTATTTTTTTTAAACTAGAAGTGTGGTTGTAGGACAAATTAAGACTATGCTTATTAAATTATGTTTTGTAGTTTTAAATTAAATTATGAAGGTTGAGCTTACTTTTTACTTTTTCACTTTTCCAAAAAAGTAATCAACTTTGCTTTGATGACTGAGCATTAAATGTTTAATCCATTCTGATTGATTCGATTTCACAAATTAGTCAAACTACACAACCTTAAAGCTGCGAGGTAGATGTGAAATAAATGAAACAATCTTTTTTACTGCAAATTAGTGTGCTACAAACAAGACGTACAAGCTTAACTGGTTGGTATGTCAGTGTAAGAGACTGACAGCGTAAACAGAAATACTAAACTAAGTAACATCTGGCTGGTAAAGTGTTAACTTTTTACCCTGCTCCAACATAATCCAGCTCTCACTCAGGTAGGCTTTGTTTCATTTGACTAAATAACAATGCCATTATCTTCAGCATAGGCTATTTTTGATGCATGCTCCAAGCCAACTGCAATCACATCAGTCAAATTTCAAATGATATTAATAATCTTAAAAATATAATCAGTTTGCTTTCCCTCCCTTTTCTACTGACAAATGGCCACAGAGTCCAAAAAGACATTAAAGTGGATGAATAGAGAAAGAATAAAGAAACTGTCCTGAAAATGATTAGGACTGCCATCTGCATTACAGTTGTTATATCAAACCTCTGTGTGGTGACACTTTTTGACAGCTAAATTTGAAGTTTTTTGAAGACACCATCTAAAAAGGTCTCCATTTTTTATGCATCTCCACTGCAAACCCCCTCAAAAACAGCACATTCTATTTAAAATACAGTGCAGCTATAGTGGTTTTCGTGTTTTCATTTTCACACAGTACCTACGGGATGTAAATCAGGGGAACATATGCAGGGAAAAAATGAGTGGGAGGGGAAATCAGGAATTTTAATTTGGTATTAAGTTGAATTGCCTGCACAAAAGAAGCGAAGACACACTGGTTGTAAATGTGTAAAACGGATCTCTACGCATGCTTTGAGAATTTTAGTGGTTCCTGCATGTAAAGTGTTGTCTTTAACTTTTTGTTCCACTCCTTCCCTGCATTTTAAAAGCATGCACTCCTTGCTGCTGTCTTGTGAGCATTGAGAGGTTTCTGCAGGACACTTAAAGCACTTACGACGTTACTTATGGCTGTGAGCGTATAGTCCGGGCTGTAGCTGAATGGCACGCAAAACTTTTAGAATATCCACTACGTTACATCAAAATATATAGAAGCGCAATGCATGTTACTCAGAGTGCATCGTTGCACTAAAGTACTTGTTTGCTAAGTTGCAAGAAAAACGCAAAAAGAAGCGAGGAAATCCGGGGAGCAGTTTTGTAAAGAGAACCACTACTCTTCATCACCATCCTCCTCTTCACAGTCACCATCATCATCATCTGTGAAGCACAAGGCTCTTTAGCTTTAGGGAAATAAAAGAAGGGAAGCAAAAGACGGACCACGCGCTGTAAATACATAAAAGAACCGACGTTAATCATGGCGAGTCCGCCATAAAAAATTACGGGAAGGTCTTAAAATACTACCCCCTCCACCTTACCTCCAACCCGGTACATGTTCGCTGCCATGACTGCCCCCGGTCCCTGGCTTCCTCTCCAGGTAGAGGGGTGGCTCTCTTCTCTCGCGCTGCCGGAGCTGTGTTAGCACTGCCGCCGCTCTGTGTTGGAAAATGGTGGATTGATCAATACGAAGAGACTGGCTGGCTGCCTTAAAGAGACAGTACGCCTTTTTTCTTTTAGCCCACAACTTTGGCGCTGGTAAATGGGAACCAGCACTGTAACAAATTAACGATTTAATTAAACAAATTTCTTTAACTTAAAATAAAATTTTATAAATAAATAAATATTTGCCTTTTAAAACTGTACCAACGTCACTGTTAGTAACCAAGCACGCGCTCGTCCGAAAAGAAGCGTTATCCTATTAACTTTGCTTAACTTTACTACTCGGTTAACCTTACATAAGTAGTTCATTTATCTTTTACTTCCCAGTTTAGATTATAAACGGAAGGGTAAATTTCTTGGAAATGGACCTGTATTTATTATTAAGACATGAAACTTGGATACTAGCTTAAAGTTTTTATTTATTTATGATAATTATACAGCTCTTTAATCAACTAATCGACAAGTATCGCGATAATTTACGGTGGAAAGCAAGTCTTTAAGTAAGAGCTCGATGTGAAAACTTCCAGGGCCTACCAGGCCTACTTCGGACTGTATAAACTCCCACATTGGATGACTCATGAATTGTGGACAGGTTCCAGAGCTGGTTTTAAAATAAGCCTTTTACCTGGAACTGTATAGCTGTGTAAAAATGCATCAGCCCTAAAAATAAACCAGTGCTGTGATCCTAAATCCCTCAATGCTCACAGTGTCAGTGAGGGTCAGAGGTCAGTGGACCGGCAGGGGAGGGATGCATGGGCTTAAATGTAAAAATAACAAAGTATGTTAAATATAATTCATGTATATTAGAAAGACACCGGGTCATCCCTGTGGTCTAATTTTTAGGGTGGTTTATAGTGGTGGTTTTTGGGCTGTCATGATAGGGCACACTGTCATGTAGCTATATAGTTTTGTCTTTTAATGTTAAACATTTATTTAACATTTGTCCTTAAATACACAATTTTATTAACAAAAGAAAGGAAGACATATGCAAATTCTTCCAATCTAAAAAGGTGTATTAAAGTTAGGATCGTATACGGTGGTTTATTTATAAGATAGCATAGCTCTTTTTTGTCTCACTGTATAGGACTACATTATAACCACAGCATGCAGTGAAGGCAGAAACATGCAGTGAATTATGGTATGATAATATGAGATATATTCTGGATTCTGGAAATACTATGGAGATTTAGGATTATTAAGCTTATTACAATGACATGGTTAGTCCACAGTACAACTCTATGTGCACGTTCGTAAGAGAACAAGCTAATAATCTGCCATTAAAATAGGATGTTGGTTCTGCAACATGGACTAGCAGCAGTGTTTCTGTTCTTATCAGTAGCCTGTGTGTGAGTGTGTTTATATTATCCTTTCAATCTTACCACAAACAAACCATATAGTACCATATCACCTTGGATAAGGCACAATAAATTGTCAATCAAACCACAGAATGCTTTTAAAAAAAAAAAACTCACATGAGCATAGCTTTTTTTCTACATGGCAACCCATCTTTTATGGAAAGGTATCTACAATGTGTGATTCTGAATGACCAGATATTTGTTTGATTGCCTCACTTTTTTTGTAGATAGCATAGGGCCTCTGTGACAGAGGAATGCGTGGTGGAGGCTACGTCTGATCTATACCATATGGAAGCGTCAATTACTGTGACCTAACACAGGGGATCACAGTCTGCAGTCACATGACTGTTATAGGCCAATCATGTGTACTTACAGTATGCACTCCTACTCAAGTGTGCAGTCGGAACTGTGCTGCATTGGAGGGATTCTGTATTATGTCCCGGGGCTCTTTTATGAAAAGGAACGAGAGACAAGGAGTGTGTGCTTTGTGTGTTTTTTGTGCATGTGTGTGTTTATGTATGGGTGTGTATAAGGATTTACATCTACACTATGTCATTCAAATTTAATTACATTGAATTTGCAATGTTTTTCAATGCCAGTGCACGTTACACTGCACAGTATTTTGATTTGTAGTATAGTTGCATGCTCACTGATGAAAGAGCATCACTATACTGTACATTTATTTTTAAGTATACACTGCTATGTGCAACAAACAGTTCATTTCTGCATAAATGCTTATTTTTGTTGCGTATTATATTGCTGTCTTGTGGAATATTTCAAGTGTAAAGCATAATCCAGCATATCCCTGCCCATTATGTGTTATTTGTTAAGCATATGGAGACACACGTGAGCAGTCTTTTGAGCTGTTGTAATTTTCCCCAATGGGCTCAGAAGAAAACACTGCCAGTGCTTAATATGCCTTTAATTAAAGGAAAATAGGTGGTCGACAATGCACCCTTGTATTTGGGAACTGTTACCACTTTCATTAGGGCTGTTTGTTTACTTGGCTGCTTGATGCTGTGCAGATGTTCTTTTTTTTTAATACACTTGCTCCTCTGCCAGATGTTGCTGCATTCGGGAAGACAAGCATGCAGGCAGAGCTCTGTACAGAGCAGTGCAGTGCAGGTGTTCTCCCTGATGACTCTCAGTCTGTTGAGATGGATTGTCTCAAGAAGCAGAGCATCTGCAGAACCTCCCTTCGCTTTGGAAGAAGACCTCTGATGGCCTCTATTCCTACTTCTCTTCCTCCCTCGTCCTCTTTCTTTCCTCCGCTCCTCCATGAAGCAGGTGAATGCACCGGAGAGACAAAGACACAGAGGAAATCAGTTAGACCTGTTTTCTTGCAGAAACTATTTCATATATTTTTAATTCTCTTTCTGGAACCTATGCTTGGATCTAGACACACTATGGGTAGTGCATTAATAAAGGGAATAATGTTAGAGCTCTCGCTCCTCCACACCTGGGTGTATTCCTTATTAAAAGTGGATTACCCATACTTTGGAACAGTCTGCAACACTGCTCTCTAGAGGATGCTTGAATATATTCCCTTCCCAGAAGGTTAGTGCCAGTGACCTTCTGCTGTGAGTCATGCTATAGATATAAGACACATGCATAAGTATATAAAGCAGGATAAATATTATCGATAATAATGCAGTGAGCTACTGTACAATATCACAGATGCCTAGATTCCTGTATGGAGACTGCTCTGCACATCCATCTAAAACACATTCACCACCACTGCTGTTGATTTTAAGGACAATATTCTTTTTTTTCTTTAGTCTATGAAGCCATGTTCTCAGTCCTCTGAGACCTGTGGGAGGAGATAGCACTGACTTATTGCGAGTAAAAGAAAAGACTTAAAATAGGAGTTTGTATTTATTTTCAGTCACCATTAGGGGGAGCTATTGTCTAGCTTTTTATAAAAATGACCACTTAAGACAAAGGCTTGCCTGCCTTAAAACCATGGAAACTCAGACATACTGTTATCCATTATCTTTGGCTCATACAAAACACAAAACTGAGCTCTGAAACCATTCATTAACAATGCCTGATCTTTCCAATACTCACTGAAAAAAAATGCTCCAAGTTGCACTAAACATAGTCTGCCAGTAGGGGACATCATGTGCACAGCTATTTCTATTGTCCCCATTTGCTCCCTGAAAAACAGTCATGCTGTGGGAAGAAAAAAGAACCGTGATGTGGCCATCGCTAACAGCGAAAACGACACTTCAGTAAATTATGATTTTTGGGTTGATGCCAGCTATTTGCATCTAAAGCTGCAACACGGAGCTGTACATCAGAAGCATAATATTATCAAATGTTGCCATTAAGTCAATATTATTGTGTCTTTTCTGTGTGTGAGTGTTTCTATTGGAAGACATCACTCAGTCTGTCATCTGTCACACAGCTTTGAATGAAACACTCAGCCTCCCAAGAATGCTTTGCACTAATCCAGAGGGATTAAGAATATTGCAGTTGTGGGTTATTGATACTGACCCGTACGAATAGGGTGTTACTGCGAGACTGTCTCACACATGGAAATATGTGGCACTCCAAAAGTTATCCCTTGCATATTCTGAACCCCACCTTGCAAGACACTCCCGTCACTGAGTGTCCACCCTTAACCACAGAACCATTTGCCAAAATGCCAGGAGCTGCCAGACAAGTGCAACTGCTTTTTCTTTCTCTTTTTTTCTTAGAGAAACAGCTGGTTGAACTGCTAAAAATGTCTCAATCTTCAGAGAGGCTCTGGCATTTGGTGACTGTGCCATGTGGGGAAAAACCCACAACAGTTACACGGAAGAAAAAAAAATGAGTGACTGGAATGGCAAGCACTTGTTCAGCAACTTGAGGTGCATATTTTTTTTATATATGTATCACATAAATCATCAAACAAATGACAGGAAAAACAACGGGCACATAATAATAAAGCCATGGTCAGTGCAAGAGTAGACAGACATAATGGGCAATGATACCACCTTTGCAGCCTACATGACAAATTCAAGATTACACAACCTATCTAAAACCACATCATGAACCAATAAGCATTTATAATAACCATAAATGTCCAGTATGCTCATAGCAAATATATTTTGCAAGTTTCAAGTGAGATTGCACTTCCATGCATCAAAGACAGCCTTATAAACTAATGATAGCTGTTTTTAGTTGGAAGGAGTTTGTGCAGACATGTTACAGTATGTTACTATTAACTGAATAATTAACATGATTGTTATTACAGTGTAATGTGGGTGTTTTAACATTTTTATTACCAAATCATAGGTCTTATTTTTAAATTGTGTTAGAATTCAGTTGAGGGGTGATAGTGGCTTTTTGGATGAGCCTGAGCCACAGGGGCCTGTTCATGATGCTGACGCTGGCCATGGACAAACCTACGTGTCTAAAGTGATAATACGCTTAGCAGGTCAAGGCAGTCATACTGTAGAAACAGCTTTGCTGCTGGGTAAAATACTTGTTAACTATTTATTCATATGTCTGGGATGTTTAACTGTAACATTCAATATACCTCAAATAAAATATTAGTATATAAACAGTACTAATTGGCTAAATTAGAGTTATGGTTAGCAGTTTGCAGATAATATATGTGGCTTTATAGTGTTTAGGGTGATTGATTGATGTGAAAATCCATTACACACAAGATATATGAATTATGTACTTGTGGCTGCACCTTGTGAGACAAATATCAAAGCATGTCTCTTAAGGCTCCATGGAATACCTAAAATCAGGGTGGGACCTGGTAGATCATGTTTTGTTTTCCATTGCAGCACCACCCATGTCGAGAGGGTCTAATTATACACCACAAAAGTGCATAGCAAAGTCTCTTTACATCGTCAGTTAGTTTGACTTGGCAAGAGAACTCCATCTGAAACGTCTGTGCTCATGTGGAGGAAACAGGCAGGCTTTGTTAAATACTGGGGTAAAGAACATTTTCAAGTGCTGAAGTTCTTGTTGTAAATATGGGCTGGGGAGGGTTAGATCTTGTCACAGTGACTCTTTGGTAGGCCTGTTTTGTTTGTGAGCAAACTGGGAGATGAAAGAAAGGAAGGGATAGATGGCTGCTCTGGGAGATTTCACCCATTTCAAAGATTTCTGCCTTTTGTGTGTTCACAACAACAATAAAGAGCTTATCTTGGAAAAACAATAATCCAATGATTGTTTTCGTGACCAAGAAACGAAATATTAGTCTTTAAAAAACATGCCCAAATAGTTGTTTGTGAACAGGAAGTGCATGCAGTGAACTTTCTGCACAGAGAAGAGCAAGAAAATAAACTTTATGCATCTTTATGTAAAGCTAGAGTCAACAGATGTTTAGCTTAGCAGACCATGTTAACCTATAGACTTGAACTAAGTGAAAACAGCAAACATGGCTTAGTTCAAAATAATAATAATGTCTACCACACTGTATTTGACTGTGCAAAATGTGCCTGTGTTTTTTGTTCATTTTTGTGTTTTTATATTTTCCCCTGCTTTCTGGCTTTATGCTAATCTCAGCTAATTATCTGCTGGCAGTAGCTGTATATTTAGTGTACAAACATCAAGCTCTATTGGTTTTCTCATTCAAAAGTCTGCAAGAAAGCACAAAAACACGTTCTCACCATGTCAAACTATTGCTGTGGTGTTTCTATCAATAAGTGCAGATTACATGATTGAAACAGGTGTCCAGCTGTCAGTTTGTGCCTGTGACTAATAATGACTCCTCTGCTGACTGAAGCCTAATGAATGAAGCTCACACAGCACAGTTACCACTGTAATGCCCCTAATCAGAGGGTTATTGATCACTATACTGTTACACTTTAACAACACAGCAGATCATCTTACTCCATCTCACCCTGTCCCTAACATCGTCTTCTGACACACCAACACTTTGCGTATTCTCAGTCACTACATTCATGAATCTTCTCTGTGGTTCTCCCGTTTTCTTCCTGCCTGACAGCTCCTTATTTAGCACATTTTATCTAATTTATATCCACTATCTCTCCTCTCAAATGTCCAAACCATCTCAGCCTTGCCTCTCTAACATTGTCTCCAAAGCACTTCTGAGAGGCCCCTCTTGTTTTCCTTCTTATTTCTGATTTTATCTCTTCAATTACACCCCATGAAAATCTTAACATCCTCAGCTCTGCCACTTCCAGCTCGGCCTCCTGTGTTTTTGTCAGTGCCACCTTTTACCAAGTCATTGCAGATCCCACTATCATCTCGCAAACCTTCCCATTCACTCTTTTTGATATCCTTCTGTCACAAATAACCCCTGACATCCGTCTCCACCCATTCTGCCAGCTCGCACTCTCTTCTTCACCTCTCTTGTCTACTGTTCTTTGCTTTTAAAGGTTGAATGCAGGTATTTAAACCCATCTGTCTGCACTATCTCTGCTTCTTGCATGTTTACCTTTCGAACTGGCCTCCCCCTCATTCATATACATGTATTCTATCTCTGCTCATTGCTCTTTACTCCAGCACATACCTTCACCTCTTCAGACCCTCTTCCTGTTCCTCGCTTCATGCCCTATCATAGTCTTTCTCTAGATACACAAAGATACAGTGCAACTCCACAGAGGGTCACAAATCAGTGTACTTCTCATGCCGGAGTGGTGAAGATTGCATCAGGAAGAGCATCCGGTATAATATTTTTGGCTAAATTAAACGTCCAGCTTATAAAGAATGAAGCTACGCATGATAAAACTTTTAAAAGAAGGTTATTTATGCTAATTATTCTCTTCATGTCATCAGTCTGTTTATTTTCAGTATGATTCCCATGTGTGACTCTCTTAGAGTGATTCTCTTAGAAATGATAGGGAGCTCTGTGAGAGGGAGGATCACAGAACTTAGCCATAGCAAGATCAAAACCTCCAAAACTGCCTGCCAGCTGCCTCCACAGCACACCCTTGCTACACAGGGGCCCTCACTGGGATTCAGCATGGCTGCCGCGCCTTTATTACAGCCGTTGAGACTGTACAGCACATGTGTCTGCAAAAAAAAAAAAGATTTATACTGTAAACAAACACGAGGCAGAAAGTGGAATGACAAATGTTCTGAATATTTCCAGTGTGCATGGGCTAAAAATAGACTTTCAGATTAGACGAGGGAGTAGTGAAATTGTATGCAAAAGAACGTTGACCAGCAGTGGGCAATGTAGACATTTGCCAAGTAAAACAATACACCCACTTCACTAAAAATGGCATTCAATGGAGTCTACACCCTTTTCACTCCCTGTGGGAGTAAAATACTTTAAAAAGACTGTCCCTGGATTAAGACACAGACCGATTGTTGTTTTGTCTGTAAGAGTATATGTATGTGTGTCTATGTGATGGTTCAGCAGGAAAAAGCTCACATTATAATTTGATAAAAGTTTTCTAATGGTTTCCAAAAAATATTATCTAGTTATATGTTTTAATAATTGCCCAAATACCTCCTTACCAAAACTACCCAAAAAGGCCCAAAGCAATTAATTAGGCATCGCTTAAAACCTACAAATATGACAGGTCTAAGCATTAATATTGAGTTGTTCCATTGATATAAACATCGGAATGTCCCTGAATTAATTATTAAAATGCACCATATTAAGATAGGACTTTATTAAAGTACCTTTATTAAGCCTAGTTCTACCATGTAGCATCACTTTTTGCACCTTAGGGACCTTAGTGGGTGACAATGGGGACATGGACATATATAGACAGAGGGCGATTATTAAAATGTGCTCCTAATGGTGAAAAAGTGGCATTAGAATCGGGAAAACCTTTTTTATTATCTCAAGAAGAAGAATCCTTAAATTGTAAGAAAAGTTCCCTTTTCTAATTGTTAACATCTTTTTTTCCCCTTTGTGTTGTGATTAGCAATATAAAAATATTTGACTCCAATATTTGAATGGAACCTTTTGTAGCATCACAAGAAGGATTCTGGCTCAAACCTCCTTGTCATCTTAATCCTTCTCCTCCTCTTCTGTATGTGTTGGTTTCCTCCCACAGTCAAAATATGTCTGGTTCTCTGTTTTACTCCTATGATGGATTATTGACTTGTCCAGGGTGTATTCTGCTTTCACCCTACGTCAGCTTCTACCTATAGGCCAAACCTTAAATTAGATAAATATTTTTTTTTTAAAAGAAGGATGGTCCCTATGTCACCTTGTTTTTCAAGGTCAACCAATTTAAACTTGCAAACGTAATAATTATATTTATGTTTTTAGTAATTGAATAACTTGCAGTGGGAAATTTTGAAGGTGATTGCTATTGCTATGATCTTTTATTGTGGCTGAACAATGGGACAGGACAAAATGCTCATCACATTCCCGGACCCAAAAAAGGAATGAAGATAAGCCTATCCCACTTGTCCTCTCAGTCTTATCAAGAAGATAAAGCATCTCTATTAAAACCTCACAGACCACTCAGTCTCTTCGAGCAACATAAAGCTTATCATCTACTGAGGCCCTTCAGTCTTACCCCTGTCCCCTAGCAGAGCTAAACATAGGCTACTGTGTCTGAAATAATCACCACTCTGAAGCGTATGCTGTGGGAACGTTTCAATAATTAATTCAGGCTCAGGCTTTTTTTTCTTCTTTCTTTACTCAAAGACGTGCACATGCACACCCCACAGATCACGTGCCGTCCCTACGAACAGTCTGCACTCACATTTTCAGAAACTCCACAGCTGTCTGACATCCTTCAAATGATGTGCTTGTGTATTTAAAATAGGAGCTTCAGAATGCCGCGATCTAACCTAAAGGTCGTCTCTGTCTCTTGTACTTGATGACAGAGATGGCCTATTGTGGTCTTTGGCTGTGCACGGTCTGGCTTTTTTGTGGGCTCCTTAGAGTAACAGATTCGGCACGTGTCTCGTGTGAAATTATGCGTGCAGTTGCATCTGTGGCGCTTTAATGTGTGAGTTTGTGTGGGGGCGTGGGACAGACAGGAAGGAAAAAGGAAGGATCTAAAGGCAGCACCTGCTATCTTGTGGCAAAGGGCTTGTATAATATGTCTTGGGGTGCGTACTGTTTAGGACAGGTGTTCTGCTGGAATTCATAAACACCCTCCTGCTGGAGGCTGGGTCACTGCTCTGTGCCTGCTAGTCCTGCTAGGGGAGTTTGTTTCCCACTGACACCAATGTTATGTTTTCCACATCCATGAGCTGCACAGATCTGCTAGGGGGTGAGTTACATAAATGTTATCATCAGAGGGTGTATGAGGTGACCATTACAATACAAGGGCACCAACTTGAAATGCTTCCTGCAAGCAAATCAGAAAGCACTATAAGAACATCAAATACAGGTCTCTTGTGTTAGTAGGAAGTCAGTGTGCACAAGGAAATATAATCCAAGCCCGAGACTGTGAGGCAAGGGTTTCACACAGTTCCCAGTCAACTGGTGATTGTTCACGACTTTTAATTCCTTATTTTGTGACTGACTTCGAGTCTGCAGTTTTTAGAGAAATGAATGTTCCGTAGTTTCTGTTTCACTCAAGATCTGAAACAAAAATGTGATGACAACTGTGAAGATTCTCGCATTGTCTTTCTAATCTGCTATAATTATATCCACACAGTCTTAATGAAGCAGACTAGCTGGGATTTGACATAAACCTTGATGATAAAACCTTACTGTAAAGTGCTGTATGGAAGTCTTCATTCACCCATTATTTCTTTATAATTTGATAAGAAGATAAATGGGAATTAGAGACATCTGCGAACACAAATTTCTCCAGGTTTTTTGAAGGACATTGAAGATTCATTGGATGTTGGCCTTCCTTTTATTACGCTTGAAGACTTGCTGCCACTGATTTTCTTGCATGATGTGGCATGCCTCACCTTTTTCACCCTTTTTCCTCTTCCTTAAGATTGATGATGATTGATGAGGCTGTTGATGGATCAACAGAAGGACCAGATGGATCGCTCAGGTCCTGAGTCTGGTTACTTAAGGACTTGACTTTTGGATATTCTTCAATATTTTTAGTCTTGCCACTTCCTCTTTTGTCTTCTACTTGTGCCATTTCCTCAAACTTTTCTTAAGGACACACTGCACAAATAGAAAGTGCACACTGCTTCAACTAACAGCTCTTTGGGAATCCCGTTGTAGGTACAAAAATGTTATTCTATGTCCGTTGAACATTGTTATCCTGGGAATTTTTCATAGGTTTAACTAAAAAAAAGTAAAAGAATTAATTTTTTTAATAATAGCCTGCTAGCAAAAGAGCCTGAAGATACTATTGTCTGTTATGTGCTGACACAACATTGGCTCATCCGTTTTAGAAGCTTTGATGATTCATAAGTCAGTGGCAAGTGCTGATCTGAAAATAATCAGGTATGAGGACAGGAATGATGAGTGAAATGAGTGAAAAAGCATCCAGTTATCCAAAGAAAAACTGTGACCTACCTTTAAGACCACATTAAATAAAAAACAACAAAATCTGGCGCTTTGAAAATAAACAAAGCAAAATAAAGCAAAAATATATCAATAATGGGTGGCTCAAGACGTTTGCACAGTACTTATCATTCTGCGATTTTTATTGCTATGACGACTAAGTTTTGACTTGAAATGGCTTAGTACTTAGTAGCTCTGCTTTAAAGCTATTGCATTCCCTTCCAAAGGGTGTTTTTTTTAATAAAGAAACTTTACTGTGTTCTTGTTCAGTCTATACTAACATGCTTTAAGACCCTTAGGACCACCTCACCCTTCCCTCTTTAACTGTTGCTTTCTATTTCTGTCTATCCCTGTGGGGCTAGACTCTTGATCTGCTCGGAAAGAGCATTGCGGGTTTGAACCAAACACCAGATCAGAATCAAGTTAAAAGTAAAACTGGTGGCCTGAATACGTTTGCTCCGGTCTCCGTGGCATTACCCACTCCTCAAAATCATCAAATCACATCACACTGCTGTCAGGGGCACCTGTTCCCTCACTTGTCATTCAGTTTTGGCTCCATATATTTTTTGACACTGAAATGAATAAAATCAAGTTCTCAAACTTTGGTTGTCTGTAGTGCATAGATGCAGGTAGTGGGGATAATACACCCCTCTTTTATCTTTATCATGTGTTCAATGAGCCAAGGGATTTGCAGAACACTGTCCTTCAGTTTCACTCTCTTAGTCCTCTTTGTCTCCAATTCACTCCATAGAAAATTTGACCTCTCCTCTCAGCAGCTTTGAGTGCGTGCTGCAGCTGAACGGGCAGCAAACCTGCAACCACAGCACACAGCCGAAAGGTGAACTGTAACGAACTCATGTTCTCTGTGAAACCCCACCAGATGATCAACTGTTTAACTGCAGAGTGCACAATTTTGCTGCCATAGAGAGGCCTTTCCAACCGTTAGTCTAAGGTCTTTTAAAAACAGTGAACTCATAGATAAGGAGGGACCGGTTACAGGCATGCTGACGGGTGCTAATCAGCTGGGACACAGATGTGGGAAATTTCAGTGTGTCTGTTCCTAGATCAGGACCTGTTCTGTGTCACTAAGCAGATAGACCAGGCAATAGCAATGTGTGAATGTGATGATCTCAGTTACTCCCAAGATTGGAAAGAGGCAGACACTCTGCCGGAGGAAGTGATAATCTCTTGAGTGTTTTAATAAGTCATCACAAGTGAGGGCAACAGCTACATATCATCCTGGGCTGTGAGAACTTCTGCTGCTGCTTTCCAGCTCTGCCTATCACTCTCAGTGGGCCTAATTTGTCATGAAGCCAGGAAGCCTTCTAAAGGGAAAGCTGATCCACCCAAGCCACGTTTCAGCAGCATCTTCCTTTGCCTAACAAATTCCTACGAGTCACTCACTCTGAAAGAAAGCATTGTGATTCATCCAACCACTGCCTACTCCTCCTGTGGAAATAGGGAAAAGGAAGTGGGAGTGCGTTTGCCCCAGTGGACTGGCCCACCACTTGCCCAAAAGCATTCCCGCCTGAACATGACTGACTATGGCAGACAGGCTGGCCCATAGAAAAGACGGTTGCCTTTAAGGACAGCTCGTAAGACTTAAAACTCAAAATCAAGCTTGAAAGATTCTGAAGCTGAAGCATGTTTTAAAGAAAGCAGATTATACAGCATGTCATTTAGTCGTGTTTAAAGTTAAAGTGTACATGAGAGACAACAACCCCCCTTATCTTAATTAAATACAATTTAATTAAGATATGATAACTGTAAAAATGAGAAGAAACAGAAAGCATATGAAGGGAAGCAGCTGAAGCAAATAAAAATATAAAAAAAATAAGTGAGATTCACCAAGGTTGATTCCCGCGGGCAGGTTCTTATAAAGAATCAGAGCTGTGATCCCTAAAGCATGGATCACCTTTTGTCTTTGCTTTGGCTACAGGGATGTCCAGGAGACCCAGATGATTCCAGATTGTGCAAAGCTAGAAGCTGGGTTACTGCCTCTTTAGTAAGATAAAGGTAATCAAGAAAATAAAGCTCCTTAAAAGCATCCGCATAGTTTTTCAGTAAGCAACTAGGTAGCTAAACTCAATAGTTAAAGTAGGATTTTCAGATTTCTAAAGAAACAAAGCCTAATCTCAATCCTGACATCAGCAAGAGACAAACTTTTCAACACTCACACATTAAACAGACACATTGCTTGGAACACAAATTAAAATCAATGGATTTTACTTACCATGGGAAAAGCTTCCCCAGACATTCAAGCCATATTCATGTGACTAAACAGGATAAAGATGTTGACTAGTTGCTGTTTTGTTTTGTTTTTTGAAGAATTATGTTGCAAGAAATTGTAATACAGAAGCACACAAGCATCAAAGTGCACTTTCAGTGACGAACAAGTAACATTTGTCTAATTGTCTAAGCTCATATAGTGTAGGATGCAACGTATAAATTCTGCAAATTACACAATCAATTTTCAGTAGAGCTTTTCATAAAATTCACTGAAAACTTCGGCGTTTTTGCCATTCTGTCGTGAAATTGTGACGATTCCCACCATTCTTGAAGGGGGCATTAGGAGTGTTTTCATAGCGTGGGGGGAGGAGTTATGTAAATGACGAGCCGTTAGCTGAATAGATGCTCCAGCTTCTGTGAGCGGAGCGGGACACTTGCTGTTGAGAGCAGAGCTAGAGGACGATTAGAGAGTAGAAACCGCTGCGGACAACCAAAACACATCACTTTCACTCGAACCACCACACTCAAAAATGGCCTCAAAGTGTCCTAAGTGCGAGAAGACGGTGTATTTCGGTAAGTGATTCCCGGTTTAAGGGATCCAGGGTGTTTAAATTACTTTTTGGCTCGTTAGCTAAATATACTCATCACAGCCAATCGATGTAATTTTTATTTTTACATTAATCCTCTGAATTTAGAAATCCCATGAGCGGTGCTTTGAATAGGATATAAAATATTTTTGATATTTTTCAAAGTCCATTCATTGAAAATAAAAAGACAAACATTTGACCTAGCAGTAGCATTTACACTCATTTGCTAAAAATGGCTGATTTTTAAATGAGGTTCTGAATGTAAACATGAACTGGGTGTATTTTGTTTGAAGAATTTGTGAAACTGTAGCTAACTGTATAACTTAATGTATAATAATGTGTAAAGGAAAATCTCTTTCAGCTAAACCTCTTAACATGTCTTATTAGACTAAAGGTTGCTGACAAAGTAAATGATTCACAGAGAAATACTTTGATAAACCTAGAAGCTGACGTGAAAGTGGGGTTAGTGTAAACAAAAGACCCAATACGTGCAAACAAAGTGCAAACATTTAATAGATTTTATTTTTGTACACTAAATGCTTCTAACTTATGTGAATAGAAACATGCGCTGTTTACACTTGTCTACACAAGACTGGATGAATGATTTATCTTATTTCAACACTGATCTCTGGCATTTTTAATTTGTTGTGTTTGGTAAACATCCAAGCCTGGCAGTTGGCTTTGGAGAGTTGGCTGATGCAGGCCGTTGCCAAGAGTGCAGAAATGCCATATGCTGAGATTGCCCACTCAAGAGAGGAGCGGAGCAACATCATGCTGCGTCAGTGGGATGAAAACCTGAAAACATGCATCTTTCACATCTTTGTAAATAAAAATATGAAAACGAGACACCCACTTGAGCCGTGAGCTTCGACTCGGTCACAGTGAGAGTGATCGCACCTTATATTCATTGCAACAGATGTTTACAGTGCAAAGTAATCTACGCGCAGAGGGCTGGATTAAAGGAGAGCATTTACATCTGAAAGCTGCACTTGACATACTCACTCCTCAGTTTGTTTTTATTGCTGTTATGCAGTTGAACTTTTGAGTATTTCTGTGTTTGTGTTTGCCTGCATGCTGAGGAAAAAAAAATCTTGGGTACCGATCTGTTGTACACTTCACAGCACACATCTGAGCTGTTACGGGGGTCAAAACCAATTATGTTAGTGGATGGAAGTCCTCTTATGTAACACGGGTGGCAGTGAATATCCCAGCTGCTGCTCATCCTATGGGTCCCGAGAGTCATCGGCATGGAATAATATCAGCACAAATAAGATTTATTTTCCTCCAATACAAATTTTATGCACCGTACCCGTAATGCGCTGCAGTGGGTGAGTCACAGCTCCTTAGTGATGTGTGATGTTTCTTTATGTAACATGTTGAGATCCAGGCTAGCGGAGTTATTTTTGGTTGGGGTGTGTTATTGGGTGGAGAGCAATGAAGATGACGGCGTAGGCCTACTGGAAGCCAGTGCGTACTAAATCAACTGCACTCATCCAGCCAAGGAGATCAGGGGAGGTGCGAATGGAGGTATTATTAAAGTTTTAGCCATTTCAAGGGAGGCTGTGAAAACTATGACGAGACAAGGGAGAGGTCAGGGAGGGAGAAGAGTTTAGCTGCCCACAGGCTGAGCGTTAACATGTCAGTGATGAAGTTCAGATATTGTAGATGAGCTCAGTGGCTCCACCTACACACGCCCTCCTCTCAGCCATTTGGTTTTGCAGAGTGATGAAAAATGCAGAGCAGAGATCAATTTTCAGCTCTGCAAAACTGTTAAAGTCAGAGGAAAAGGCATGAATGGGGGTGTAACGTGGAAAATAAAAACTCTGTGCTTTAGAAATGCACCATGACATGTGTTGTTGATGGAGAAAATTGTCTATTTTCCATCTTATTTTGCTCTACCCCTTTTCTTCTTTTGGTGATGGTTTGTGGTGTGCTGTATAGATGGGCCCACCCTGCTGTTCCCCACCTGGTCTTCTTGCTGATTGGCTGAGTCCCACTGTAGGACTTTGGGGGTTGGGGACGTTATTTCAAGTGGCCTCGGTGAGCCGCAGTCTGGGATGGAAATTCTTTCGGTTTGGGGGAAAGGAGGGGTTTTTTATTATTATTTTCCTTTCAGTTTTAAGGGACAGCTGTCTTCCGGTGGTGACAGTTCAATTTCATTGCCACTCGATGCACATGTTGGAACGTTTTCTCTACTTTTGAAGCTTCTGCAGCCTAAAAGCGCAGGCTTATTTTTAAGAAACCCAAATAAGCAGTATCAGAAAAAGGAAGCTGCTCTTGGTGCTGGTATTAAAAGAATGCAAACATCTCAGAGATGGTCACTTCTTAATTGCAGGGCTTGCTTACTGAAATTCTCAGCGTCCACATTGCGGTGACGCGTCCGTTAGTTCCTGTGGTATGGAGATGCTCATAATACACGGGGGACTATTTGCTAACACTGTTGGCGTGTGAAGGAGGACAAAACGGCTCGCTGAGCTTGTTTCGAGCACCCAAGTTCAGCCGAGTGATGCAATTCTTGTGCATAACAAACGGGAGCAATGCATCTATGTGCAGCTAACTGAACAAATGAGAGCTTAATGGGAACTAATGGTGTTCTGCTGTGAGTTTCTCTTTTCTCTCTTTCATTCACTAGTCCTTCTCACTCTGGCTCTCTTTCCTCTTTTTTGGTCAGCGATGCCTCAGGCCCTGAATTCCTCTTCCTGGTTTATTTTTTTCTTGAAACTACAAGGACCGGGGGAAATGGGGTGAAATGGCTCGCCTTTATTTAAACTGAGACTCTCAAAGTGCTTCATGCATTATAATGAGAAAGGACATCTCTATTCACACAGGGCTCTTTCTGTCTCTCCGTACATTTGTCCTTCTAGTGAGACAGAATACTTTCGTCTCCTCAGTCTGACCACAGAGACCAGGGCACTGTTTCCCACACACCATCTTTTTTTTTTTTTTTTAAACCCCGCTTTTACCCCAAACAGCTACACAATACCCCTATTTTTTCCCCCTCACCTCTTCTATGTCGACGCTAGAGTACCCTGTTTTCCACTTGGCTGCCCAGTGGGCTGTGTGAATGTGCCTTTTCAGTTATGTAACATCATTTCTTGAGTTGTTGCCTCTTGTTCAGTGCCATTGCATAACCTATCAGCTCCTGTGTGCCACTCAATGAGAGTCCCTTTTCTCTGCCTTTTTGAGGCACAAATATGATCCCCTAATGGAGATGGCATTAAGCTGGGTGCTGACAATTGAGCTCCCCACTACCCCACCTCCCCACACAGGTCAAGCTTTCCAGCAGTGCGACCTGTTACATAACGGCACAGAGGAAACAAAGGTGGATGTGTGCATTTCACCCAAATAGCTTGCTCATTACAGTCCACAGTTCTAGAGATTGCATTATTACAACACGCCTTCTTTATATTTTTTACGAATAGATTTTGTTCAGCAAGCACAATTTGTTGTATTTATGTTCTAAATGTATCACTATGTTGAAGTCCTCTATACATAGAGAGTACATGTGCAGTCACGTGGCAGGTTTCCAGTAAAAACTGGAGGCTGATAAAACACAGAACACTAGGTGATAGATTGAAAATCATATAGATATGAGATATAGTTGGATAACAGGTTTTGTTTGTGTGAGATGGAAAAACTGGTAGAAGTTCAGAAGCAAAATATGATAGAGTGCAACAGAAACAGGCATGACGTACATGAACCATGTGACTTATTTGTCACTCAAGGTTAGAAAATCCAAGTTTGTTTGTCTTACCTAGTTAGACCATCACTAACACACTAGACTGTATATAAAAGATGGCGATAACCTCAAGATGTTGTTGTTGTTGTTTTAAGGCTCTTTTAAAGCCATTAGCATTTTGCTCGTTTTAGTGTTTTTGGTCATCTCAGGTTTATCTGGAGCCAAAAGTGAGGATATTTACTCATTTATATGCTTGTTAGGTAACAGGATGTGTTCACACTGCCTATTGGTGCTAAATAAAAAAGACCAAAGATATAAAACATTAGAATTTTAGTCTGTGTAACAGGAGTACAGATTTCTTGGATGGGCTGTTATTACAATTAACCATAGAGGAAGCCATATTCGCCATATTTGAAATGCTCTAAAAGCCTGGCACACAGCTAGCATCAACCTCCCAGACAAAGTGGCCGTGCCCCGATCATGCTTAAGTTTAGCCCTAATATAATTGAAAGAAGTCATTTTAACATGGGTTTATATGGATTGGCTTGATTTAAATCGCTGTAGGAACTGCACATTTTGCCAGTGGATATCAAATTTCTTTTTTTTCTGTTCGTGTTAACCAAAAAGTAGCCACTACAGATACATTTGCTACCCCAAATGGCTAATGCTGATGTTATTGTGAATGTTACCACTGGGTCCTTGTTATTAAAAATCACATGTCAATTTAAAAGTGTTGTGCACTTTCAAATCGAGGCACTCCAGTACACCACACTCTTCTGTTTTAATACTCCACTTTGCACAGCTCAGATGATTTCACTTAGCTGCTACATTTTCTGCCTCCGTCATATGATGTCTCTTTCCCTCAGGGGTTCATTATCAAAATTACCTCTGGCTGGAGCTAAAGAAATTTCAGTGATCCTGCCTACACTTCTGAATGCATTTCCTGCTACTCTAAGCTGTACATGCAGAATAGATCTTTAAGAAAACCCTGAAGCTGGGCTAAGTGTCCTGACTGGTTAGAGAAGAAATGTGGTGTAGGGGTAAGCATGCGTAGGGGTTTGGGGAGGGTGAGCATGTCACTGAGACAGACTGCGGTAAGGGTGCTTTGCCTGCGGCTCCTTTGACCAGCCCAGACAGGATGCGAGTCAACTGCAGTCCATTTACATCAGTCAACAGGATTCACGCGGTCGGCCTTTTTTTATTCACAGAGGGAGGGGAGAAGGGGAGAAAGCCTGGGGAGGAAACCTCGCCTTGGCTGAGGCGACAGATGACCTCCAGAGCTAAGTTTTGCTATGGGGTTGCATCAGCCAACAGGAGACTCATCCAAAAAAGTGCTTCCTACCCGCTCTTTAGCATGGCTCTCCACCCTGCGCTGTCACTGAGCACCACAGGGAACTGCAGACACACATTCGTCCTGAACAGATCAATTATGATGTTCGACACAGCAGTGTCAGGGTCAGCTTAGTTTTAGTTTAAACAGATTTAGCACTGGACAGTCTTAAAACCCTTTTCTTGTCAAGTGGGGATGGATTTTTTTTAAACAAATTATCCCTTAGAGCTTCCTTCCTTAACATGATTGTAAATTTTAAAGAAAACTTGCTGATGGCCACAGCTCTATCAAGCTAATAGAACAATGTGATTCCACTTAGGCAGGATAAAGATGCCACAAATGAACACATTCCTTACTTTAAAACTCCCCCAAAGTGACTTGTGAGGCTTAATTCCCCTGTGGGTGCAAATGAATGGCCATTGTCTTTAAGTTGAGTAAAAGGTCACAAGTCCTTGAGGGTGTTTGTACTTTAGAGAGCTGAACAGTAGGAGGATGCAGAGGAGGAAACACAGGCTGCTTATTTTTTTTCCTTTCTTACATCCCTCTGTGTACCCTTCACGCTTGAGTCCAACGTTCCCTTTGGGGCCCTTTACTCTGCCAGTCAGGTGTGTGGTGCTTATTAGGACATGCAGTCATCGTGCTGCTGCGACAAAAGCCAAAAAAGCGAAACACCCGCGTGGACTCAGCTGTCACTGATGGATGAAAAGAATGAGAAAAAGGATGGAGAGGGAGTATGTGTGTCTGTGTGTGTCTCTGCGTGCACATGCGCGTGTGTGTGTTTTGGTTTGTAAGTGTGTTTAATAGGGCTTTATTGTGGGAAAAGCTGAACAGATGGGTCCACATTACCAGAAGGTGCAACAAAACAGAAGCCGGCCAGCCATGAGTTCAAGATATTTACAATAACATCGGTTACATCATGACCATTACGAAACACTTGATCGCTTAAGCACTTGCAAAAATGTAAATAAGCTACTAATTTGATGTCTGCACGCTGCGTCAAGCTAATTCAGAGCACTTTCAAACAGCCGATTTTTATATACCTTTGGCTTTGATGCTGTAGAGTTCTCTTAAACATACAAACCAGAACCTGGTACAGTCAATTTAAAGAAAAAAAAGAAAAAAAAAAAAAATCTCATTGCAGAAATGAGCTCCAGCTGCATGCAGAGCTATGGCCCTGTTGTCTTCCTCTTTGTCAAACACATTAGATTTTCCCCCCACTGTACACTGATCGAATTATTGAGTGATAAGAGAGCACCCATATGCGATTCCAGAGCCTGGCCCCCCCCTGGCTGACATTCCTCCCGCACTGCATGGTGGGAGATCAGCTGGGTAAATGTTGTTCAGTACGTCGAGCCCCTTTTTCTGTTATGACTCCGAGTTAGGCAGCAGACAAATTTCCTCCTGACCCCGGGGTGAGTACATCAGGCTGTTGTCAGCTCTGATGTCTCGATGCAGCTCCTTCATTACTGTTGACAATCAAGCAAGTGTGATTAAGTCATTTGGAGAAATGGCCCCTTAATGTTCATTTCCTCTGAAGACCCCTTGTTAAAGTCCTGTTGCTTAACGTTCTGTGCAATTACCCGATGTTTGTAGACCATTTGCTGCAGGCCTTCTCCGGTGCCTCTCCCTTTATAGGCTGAGGAACTTTGTCTGAGCATAACAGCGTTCGGTCTTAATGCAGTCTGGTCCATAATGGCATCTTGTATCTGAACAAACAAGGTAAATCAAGTTATAACCTGCTTAAAGTTCTCTGAGGTACTACTGTGTTTGCAAGTGGAGCAGATATTCTTACCAGCTGAAACTCAATCACACAAGTAATTTGTTTTCAGACATCCTGAATCTACTTGATGTTGAATTGCTGTTTTTATCCTCTGCATTAGACGTCTTATGATTTCAATTCCCCAGGGAAAAGTTAGACACAAAGTTAGGATAATGATGCTGTGACTCCTAATAAAACAATAAGACCAGATTATTGGGTTGGGGATCCACTGGAGAGGATGTTAGTGCTGTAATTTCTTTATAAATGGGTCATGGGTTGTGCAGTACTTTATCTCAAGTTTTGTCTCCTTTACTTTGACTAATGCATAAATCAGTGAGAAGAGGGATCAGCAGCAGGCTCACTCGGTGATTTAAACCATATTGACAATGCAATCAGGGCATCCGAGCGCAGACTGAAGAGCTTAGACCAGGAATTTACAAATGAAGTTAAGCAGCTTACAGTGGTGCAGGTATCATATGGTTATAGTGATGACCTCCGTCCAGCACTCTTTCTCATTTAAAGCTCGGTGTTCCCGCAGTAGCATCATCTCTGTCAGGACTGCATCTGCATGGTGAAATTTATTTTCACTTCTAAGTTCAACAAATGAGGAGATTTTTTTTTTTTTTTTTTGCTTGAATGCAAATACTTTGCAGTAAATAACTGACGTCTAGGACACAAGGTCGTTGCCAAATACCAAGTTCCCACCCTTGAGATATTTTGCCAGGCTATTATTGCAGCTGTCTTTGGTTGATGCTTGTTTGTGGGCCTTTCTGTTTTTATTTTGCTGCTTCAACATAAAAGAGTAACCCAGTTCCACTGGCAGCCTTATGCTACAGTCGCACTAGGGAAAGCAACCAAATTATTGTGACCATGTGCAATGAACTTGTTGCCTTTGAACTGGTTGTTTCAAAGATGGAGACAAGGTCTGCGACCGTTCAGTCAGTTGGTGTCTTCAAAATGATGTTGGTGTGCCGAGATGGCAGTAAAATGGCAATAGCACGGAGCCAGTGTGCTATCAGTTTGGGTCACAGTTCACAATAACTACTTACAGAGTTCAGAGGTCATCCAGAACGTCAGTTAAAAAAACGAATTCAGAAATTCAGGCTACGTCCACACTAGCCCGGATAGATTTGAAAATGGCGTTTTCGTCCGAAAACGCTCCGCGTTCACACTAGCGTTTTCAGTCGTTTTCACAGAGTTGCGCGTCCACATTGAAACGGTCGAAAACGCTTACGTTCCAGTACTGCGCATGCGTGAAACGCAAGAAGATTCGACCTGCCTCATTTCTGTTTGCCGCTTATTTACTTTCTGGCTCTTTGAAACGTCGCGGCAGAATGTTGAAGAAAAGCACCGAGTTTTTTAAATGGACTAACAATGAGGTGGAGTTGTTGCAAAAGCGAGTGAGAATTAAAGAATTTGAAGAAAAGCTATCTGGAGCATGTACAGACTGATATTAAGCTTTAATAGGGCTGTCAAAATTGAGAGCAAACAAAACAACTGCTGTATGATGCCCTCCGCTATCTTAGTTTTATTGGTCACATGACTGCATCATATGACTAACACGTGTCATCGTTTTCAAAAGTCTGCGTTTTCGTGTCCACACAGCGACGCGAAAGCTTCGTTTTCAAAATGCTGCGTTTTCAAAATGCTGCGTTTTCCTTGTGCGAAAACGGCATCTCAGTGTGGAGGCCAAAACGGAGAGAAAACGATGCGTTTTCAAACGAAAACACATCAGTGTGGACGTAGCCTCAAAAATCTTCACTAATCTGCCTGAGAGTGATTGCAGTCAGCATGTTGAATGCCATTGTTTAAAGACAGTCTGCCTTCCACCAGGCAGCATGTCCCCTGTAATTAAAAGCGGTCGCCCAGAGGTTGAGGGTGTTGCTCAAGGTAAATCTCTTATATATGCATTCATTAAGCTGTTATTGACGCCTGTTGGTGTCGGTGTTTAACTCGCCAATGAAATCTTTCTTGCACCAAAGGCTGATTTTTGGCACTCCTAAAGGTCTCTTGCCGATGGCCTCATTTCCTATTATCAACCCTCTTTGGACCACGTATTAAGTTTCTTAGATCAGCTATCAAATGCAAGCTCAAGACTTGGTGTCATGTCACTATATCTTATGTCACATTTAATTTAGTTGGTGTGTTTTGGGTTAGGCAGCAGTCACACTCATTAATATTTGCAATCTACTGTGTGACAGTGGTGGTTCTTCACCCTGCTGTTTTCAGCCCCCGGCCAATTCAGCCATGAATTGTTGGTATTACTTCAGCTATAAAGCAAAAGCAGAAAGGAATGTCAGGTGAGGTGCTTCACCACTGTTCAGCAGTGATTTCCTTAAGGACTCCCATTGTTTACATCAAGTCATGGTGGAATCCTTTTTTTGTGTGTGCTTTTGAGTGTAGCAAATCGCATGTTGTCGTGAGAGAAGACAGTCTGGCTAAAAGGATTTGGCACATTCTCATCGGTGTTGACGGTGTAAATGTGAGTATCCGGAGAGGAGCCTGCTTCTTTACACAAGTGGGTGCATTTACCCTAATGTTGTTGCCGTAACCAGGTAGAGGAAAATGCGATGGCATTTTATTTGCTTTATTTGCACCCACACTGTTACTATTTTGGGATACTGAGACCATCTATCGTCCCTCGGCGCAGTCATTATGTAACTTTTATTTATTTATTTTAAATGTGGGTTTTTTTTTCCCCCTTTTCTTTTTGACATGCTTGTCAAATGACATACCCAAATCCAAATGATCTAGCTTTATTTTAGTGTTCGGGGGACGTAGATCCCCTCTACCTCCCCCCACTCTATAACTCCCCCCACTCTATATTCCCCCATCACATAACAGAGAGAGACAAGCTCACTCCTCTTACAACAGCAGCCGGCTTTTAAATCAGGGAGCCTTCAAACAGTGGACAGTCACTCATAGAGGAACAAGGACATGCTGGCGAGGCTGTGACGTCCGTTTCCATTCATACACTGACTTCAGATCTGTCTGGAGGTGTGTCTCTATTCATGAATCTGCCCTGGCAGGCTCCCTGTAGCCCATTTATGCAGCTTATTTTAACACTGGATACGTGTCAAGAAGTAGATTCGTGTCCTCAGATTTATGATGAAACAAATCAAACGCTCATACAGACAAGGCAGAGCCCTTATTGGTTGTATTTGCACTCTCTTCAAACATCATCTCGAGATACTATAAAGATGTGAAAGAAACCTGAAAAGGTACTAAACCGTGAAAATGCATGCGCTAACCCTGCAAACAGGTTAAAACAGCTTAAAAGGTCTTTCCTGTGAAGTATTGCTAGAGTTAAAGCTGAAACATCAAAAGGAGCTACAGTGTCCATGCGAATCTTTCTGTCACATGTATGTGCAGCAGCTACACATGTATCATTCTGCATCCCCCTCTTTCCACTATTCTCCAGGGCCTTGTTGTTGCCCTTTTTGTCTCATTGTTGTAACGGCCAGTGAAACTGTTTGTAAGTGGAAACCTCAGCAGGGTGTAATCAGATCTCCCAAAGCGATCCTTTCCACACGAAAGTCCAAATCTAATTTTTGTCATTCGCATCAAATCAAATCAAATTTAACTTGGTTATCCAAAGAACAAAGTTGATTTAATCAGACGAGCCCAAAATATAAAGACGCAGTAGAAAAATTAACAGAAGACGGTCGGTTCAAACAGCATTTCCAGAAGAAAGGCAGTGCATCATGACCTGAGATGTGCTATTGCTTCCAAAATGAGTAGGACGCACAGATACACAAGGCTCAGAACTTACTCTTTTGTCATATGGAAGTTTGCAATCATTGCAAATACTAATAAATTTTAGTGATATAAAAATAGACAAGTGCTTTCAGTACTTTCCTTGTTTTTTTTTTTCTCAAAGTCGAGAGTCTGCGTACCTTAAGTCTAGTCTTTATTAATCAAATTGTTGCTGAGAAGTGACCACAGTGCTCTTCTGATTTCAATTAGATGTAATAAAGAAATGCCTTCATAAAGCAAAAACTTATAACTTTAATGAGGTTTGGTCAGAAGACAATCTGTTCCAGCCTGAGACAGCGCTGCTATTTGTGATTGTCATTAAATGCACACAACCCGGTAAAATCATGCGTTACAGTAGTAAGCCGGGCTTCCATATCAAAGTGTCCTAGTGGAAGTTTGTGAATTCGGACAAATGTTTTGTCAGTGAGCTTCACCTAGCTAGCCAAGCTAACTCCTGTAGTAGTTCATCACATGTAGCAAAAGGACTGTTTCACGACTCAACATCTCAAATTTCTTAAGTCCTAAAAGAACATGAATTCCTGGTTTTATAGCACAGGAAGAAAACAACATCAGAAGGAATGAATGCATGCCTAATGTGCATATGTTTGTGTTTTTTCCAGTCCTGGGTATGTAAGGAAGCAGATTCCCGTATCCGGCTATTTGTGCCCTGCCTTGATAAGGGAAGGTGTTTCCTCTGCTGCCTCTGCGACTCCTTAGGGCTCATTGTGTTGAAGCAGTGGTGATTTATTATTGGAAAGTGTATAATAAGGCTCCCTGGCTTGTCTACAGGGCCAGTTCGACTGGGTGACTCGGAGGAGGGGGGTGGGGGGGGGGGGGGGGGGGGTAATGCAGTTGGAGGACCGCCTCCAGCATCCAGCAGGATGGGTATACTGTGAATCGGGGGATGGGTGTTTGTGGGTGTAACACAAAAGAATTGGGTTAGATGTTGGCAACCCCCTGCTGCTAACGCTGGACTGGGACTAACACAGCTGTCCGTCTATCCTTCGGTGACATCATCACAGCATCCTGTGCGGTACACAGGCATTCCCACTCTCCCCACCTCCTATACCAACACCCCACTCTCCCCTCATCCCCAGTTGGCATGTTGACAGGTTTTCCATCAGGCCACAGAGATACAGTACGAGGTTATTGTGGAGAGTGAAGCAATGAGGGACGTCATTCCTCCAGGCGATGACTGATTGAACAGCACGCACAAAGCCCAACACAGCTGATGGGGGAAATAAAAGGCTGTTGTTTCAAGTAATCTATATAAATGTTGTTTTATGCCCGTGGTTGCACTCACGCACTTCTTCTTTCTTTGTTTTTTGTCTTTCTTGTGCAGCTGAAAAGGTGTCATCACTGGGGAAGGACTGGCACAAACTGTGCCTCAAATGCGACCGCTGCAACAAGCTGCTGAACGCCGGGGGCCACGCTGAGGTCAGTAAGAGCTAACGGTGCTGCTGTGTGCTGCTGATGTACATGCGTGCAAATTCTTATCTGGTTCTTCAGCTAAGCATTTGCCCCCATCATCTGTTAATCTCTTCTGTTTAGTTTTCCATTAGGTGTTTTGCTCTAATGGCCCACAGAAATTCATGAGGTGCCACAGTAAAGTGGCCAATTTTGGCATGTTAGAAGTTGAAATCAGAAGACTGTTTTTGCTTGATGAATAACAAACGTGAGGTTATTATTGCCAAACAGCTTACAGGAATAATCTGGTTTGCAAACTGATTAATATGGAAGAAAGATTATTTTGTAGTTTGCTTCACATTTGAGACACTTTTGCTTTTATTTTTATTTATTGCTAAAATATAACTTTCTGCTGGCAATGCAATTGAATTGGGGGGGCTCTGTATCTGCAGGCGAGACAGTGATATGGCACTCAGCACTGATGTGAATTACTATAATTAAAGTTGTCCTCTTTAATTAGCGACTGATATGCTATTTATGAACTAGTCTTCTGTTAATGCAAGTTCCATTTCCAGTAGTAGCCTTTTTTTCTGCAAGTAATAATCGCAGCACAGTACAGATGGCCAGAAAGAATCAAAAGTCTGCAACATTACTAATTGACACAAGACGTTTGGCTTTTCCACAGTGAGTTTTTGCATTTTGAGGGAAACTTAAAAAAGGTGTCTTAACCTCAAATATTTAAAATCTCATTAAACTTAAAGAATACAGTCTTTTCAAATCGAAGCTTTGTATTTGGGGGGGGTTTATTTCACTGACCTTTTGTAATTTTTGCAGGAAACTGCTCGGGGGATGTCCCTTTTCCTTCCTTGTTTTATGTCTGGTTGCATCTGTCAATATGTTTTGTCCCCATGGGAATTTGACCCTCTTTAGTCCTGCAGGATGAGTCGCTTTCAGATCCTTCCTCTCAGTCTTGCGTAACCAAACCACTCTATCGTGTCTCAGCATACTGTAGTTTCCCCTGACTATTCACTATCTGGCACCTTCACCCTGGGGGTTTTCTTATCTCGCCCTTTTTATTTGCCTTTCATAGACTGGCCGACAATTCAATTTCACCTTCTTGGATGTCACTCAGACACCTTTTTGAGTCTCTCACTTTGGTTAAGGAGGATATGATCTCAGCCTCTTTGTACACAAAACCAATTTGCCTGCAGACCGCAAAGGATGCAGCTCTGCTGTTTTAATCTCTTTGTGATTACAGTAATGTAGTAGTCACACAGTCTCTCTGAGGCCTGCACTCTCTCTGCCCACCATCCTCTCCGTCCTCCCTCTCTCTCCATGGACGGCATCCAAACCCAAACTAGTCCATGTGACATTTCATATTTTAAAAAAATGTAAAGGGACTGTGGGATTGCCTGGGAGAGGGTTTGATGTCATCTCAAACCTGGTATGCAGAGGGTTGTGAACTCCTTCTTTAAAAGGAGTCAAAGGGACAGGATGAAGCCCAGTGCGGTCAGTTGTTTGTGGGCTACAGGAAGGAAGCAGCTCTCTCTGGTTCATGCAGTGACCAGCAATCAAAGAGTTAATGTGAAAAGTCTCCACATTGGACCTTGAATGTGTGTAAATGTGGCACTGATGAAATGAATGAGGGTTAACCGAATGGAAATTAAGCAACTTGCAGTAAAGAAGGTGAAACTGTCTGGGGAAAAATGCTGAAATGCTGGAAACCTGTCATCCTAAAACACTTACAGTGCAACATGTGCTGTGTATAAAATGAGGGGAAACAACGGAATGTGAGAAGTCTGAAGTTAATCCACCTTCCTTTTAGTGTTTCACATGGCACCTCCAGTCCAGCGCAACAGTGAGAAGTTGTTGAGGTACAGAGAATAACAGGAGGATAAAAAAAGGTCAGGAAAGAATAGAAATTTGAGAAGAATAGATGGAAAAGACAGATTTAAACTTCAGGATGTAGGAGTTTAACTGCTGGGAACAGAGTGGGTCGTTCTGCGATGGATAATCCAGTTTCAGGGCCTCTTTGGCTCTGGATGGGTTATGTCTGGTGCCATAGGGGGACTCTGTACATGAGGCTGTTAACAGTACACTCTTGACAGAGGAGCCCTTTGTTTTCTGAGAAAGTCACCGCTGCTTACTCATAGCCTGGCATCGGCACCCCTACCTTCGTGGATCTCGTAAGTGTTTAACAGGAAGCGTGAAAGGAGTGTGTGGCTGCTTTAACAGTAGCTGATCCTGTCCCGGTTGATATATTATTAAAGCTGAAAGAGCAGGCTTTTTTTTTTTTTTTTTTTTTTTCGCTCTTAGAAAAGGAGCTCATGTGGCCAAAGCAGAGGGGATTGTGGGTATGTGCGTTGTTTAACGTCAAATGCCTGTTTTTGTGGGGTCTTTTCTTGTTTTTTTCACCTCTACCACCCTGAGCCTGGCACCTAGCCTGCTGAATTACTTGATTCTTCTCATCTATGGGCATTGAGCTCTGGACCAGTGGCCACCCTGGCTCTCAGCCCTGATCCCCTACCCAGGCTGGTCACATGCTCCTGCATTGAGCGCCACATTCCCAGCATGCATCAGCAACAGGCCATTTTTGACTAGATTTTTTTTTTTTTTCTCCCCTTCCTCAAGTGGAAACTCACAGCGCTCCCGCATATGCAGACACATGGCTCACTGTGAAGTGTGGCGTGAATTTATCAACACAGGCCTGTTACTTGGATACGGCCACTGTCATCAAAGTAACCTGTGACAGTGACATCATCATTAGGAAGAAATGAGATGGAGGGGGAAAATGAACAGGAGTCAGCTCCATTTTTGGATATAGTCACTCCATCTTTTCATACACCTAAATAAAAGACCAAAATGTGACGTCAGAAAGGAGTGTCAGAAATATGACTTCTCAGAAATGTCACGCCCAGTTTTCCCTTTTGCGTCAGTATATTTTTTTTGTCCTTTATATGCATGTTGTATCAGTTTGTTTCATCCATAAGTCATGGTGTTTTTCTCTTTCTCCTGCAGCATGATGGAAGGCCCTACTGCCACAAACCATGCTATGCTGCCCTCTTTGGGCCAAAAGGTGAAGTGCAAGTCAACTCCACATACTTGAGTTCCTGTCAGGTCTTTGTACACCATGTTATCACGTCTTAATAAGCACATAAATAAGCAAAAAGATATATGGAAAATTGGTTGATTTATCAGGAAAAATAAATCTGTTGTGTTTTTCCACATTTCTTTGCATTTCTGTGTTGCTGTTACTGACCTCTCCACCAGAGTCCACCCCTCACTTCACTCTTATACATTTGCAGGTGTGAACATTGGTGGAGCAGGTTCATATGTGTATGATACTCCTGCCAACAACAACGTGTCTCCCACCAGTGTGGATTCAGCCTCCAAAGCTGAAGAGAAGCGTGCTTACGCACCCAAGGCACCATCAAAAGGTAAACAGGAAAGTGTATTCATGCTGCAAATTTGTGGCTCTTTCAGCTGGTAGGATTTTTTGGGGGGGTTTTCTCCCCACCCGATGAAGATTTGAGTGTTTGCAAGGAGCTGCTGGTCAGAAGGGAAGCGGCTGACTCAGTGATAAGAAAGACGGTGTGCAAAGTCTCTTGAGGTTTGAAGGGGATTTTTTTCAGATGTGTCAGACAAGAGAAGATGCAAAAGTATTTAAATAGTGTGGATTCAGTTGTTTGGTATTTCTCTAAACTTTCATTATGTGAGAGCTACGTTTGGGCAGTAGATGATATGAAGATGTGAACTCGTATCATTTCAAAATCAGGAAAGTTGAAAGAAGGTTTTATAGTTTCTTGAAATATAAAGAGGAAAGGTTCTTGTAGTTAAGGTCAGGTGTTGCACGTTGTCTTTGCCTTTTGAATCCATCTGCTGTTTGCAGCAGACCAAATGATTGGCTCCTGCAGGAAGGTGTTTAAAACTGGCAACCAGAGTATCTAAATCAGCAGCATTAGTGTCTTTACTCAATATTGAATCACCTTGTTGTTGAATTGTGCTATACAAATAAACTTGCCTTGCCTTGCCTTGCCTATTGTTCCCTTGAAGTGTGTAAAAGCTGCTTAGCACTTGGTCCGTTTTTATTTTTATTACCCTATGTTATTAGTTGACTAAATTTTACACCTGGGAAAACAGGTGGTCGTTTATTTAACCGTTCCCCTTTGCTTTGCCACTATTGTAATGTGTCTGTAATGTGTCAACAGCTGGCAGCATCACCACTTTTTCTGGGGAGGCCAACCTGTGCCCTCGGTGCAACAAGAAGGTGTATTTTGGTAAGTAGTTTCACGCTTCCAGGAAACGGGGTACTAAGAAACGTGTCTGAGCAAGAAGGTGTGAATCTGCGAAGTGGTTGCTACAGTGTGTCACCAGGGTTGTATACATTTGTGTGTGTTTTCCACCGTAGCCGAGAAGGTGACATCACTGGGCAAGGACTGGCATCGCCCCTGTCTGCGCTGCGAGAGGTGCAGCAAGACTCTTGCTGCTGGCAGCCACGCAGAGGTGAGAAAAATGGGTGTTTTGGCGGAAGGAATTGAGAACAGAAAAGTGGAAAAACTGAAGAGTTGAGAAAAGAAGTGTCAAAAAGAAAATGAGGCAAAACATCTTGAATATGAGAAGAACGTACTCTTTGTATTCCTAACCTAAAATCTCTTAAATTAGCAGGTTTGCTACATATAATCCAAATCTGAATTGTCAAGTTTGCCCTTAAAAAGCTTATCTAACACTCACTGGTTTAAAAATATTAGACAGTATTAACAGTATGGCAGTTAATGCTTTACACAAATAAAGAAGAAATGATTTGATATGGGGGCAGCACAGTGGTAGGCACCATCGCCTCACCGTGTGTGGTGCTTGCATGTGCCTGCGTGGGTTTTCCTCCCCCACTCCAAAGATGTGGGTGTCTGAACTGTCGGGTATACCGACAACAAATAGATCTGCTCATTTGCAGAAGTAAATTAACTAATCTTTCTAAAATAAAGCAGAAATGAGAGCTGTCACCCTTTTCTTATTGTTATGGTCGTGTTAATCTTTCTTTTCTTTTTACATTACAGCATGATGGCCAGCCCTACTGCCACAAACCATGCTATGCTGTTCTCTTTGGGCCCAAAGGTAACCGCTAGGGGGTGCTGTCAACCCACCAGTTATCAGCTACACTTGAAGCAGAATGTCTGAGCTGCACATGTTGCACATTTCAGTTGTTTCATCATAAGTTTGTATGCTTCACAGAAGCTTCCTCCACTCCGAGGTTAAAAATACAGGAAATGCGTCGCAACCTGTCCTGCTCATGTCGTAGCTTTGCCTCTCCCTCTTGATTAACCCCTGACTCCCACTGCTGTGTCCCTGTGGTTTTTCCAGGTGTGAACACTGGTGGTGTGGGCAGCTACATCTATGACAAGGAGCCCAGTGCAGTGACCCAGCCTTGAGCCTTTTGTCCCCTCAGCCTCACCTCTTTTCTCCACTCGACACTGACCATCAACCGCAGTATTATTTGTAGCCTCTTTTCTCTTCCCCACTTGTGTGTCCGTACCTGAGACAACCAGCCTTCTGCTCCAGATCTTCTCCTAAGTCTCTGCTTTTCCCCTTTGCGCTAGCTGGATCAGATTTAGCTACACAAGGAATGATTCATTGACTACAAATGCTGCCTACACATGTGTTAAATGTATTTGCTGCAGGAGCACAAAACACATCAAGCATTCCCACATTAATGATATTGCACACCAGCAATGTTTACACATTTCTAAAAGTATATGAACACGATAAATGTCAATAGATTAAAACATAAACGTCTTAAATTTTCTAATATTTTACCCACAAAACAGCCTGACCAACAAATGTTTTTGATCATGCATGCTTATTTTAAAGAAAAAAAACAATCAGAATGGGATTCTCAGGTGTGCAAAAAAGTGCATTGTGGGTAAGGGAGGTGCAGGTCTTTACTGTGACGTGCTGACAGCCTTAGGAATTTCACCTCGTGGGTGCTGCAGACACTGGTGGTGCTCTGTAGCACGTTGCCAATAAATCTGTGTTTTACAAATGCCATATTTTTAGTTTGGCCACCTGACAACATTCCTCATGTGAAGGGGAAAAAAATCAATTTTGTTTGGAGAAGAGGGGAAAAAAGTCCCGATATGATGTTTAGAAGGTGGGAATGTGGATGTCGGAGCCGATTGTTGATGATTTTTCAGAACTGAGCAAATAAACTGTATGTCAGAATCTGGATAATAATATATGATGTGCTAATACATAACAAATGTTCTGACCCAGTTATATACGTGAAGTCTTAGTGAAGTTTAAGGAAGGTTGGGCTGCAGACAAACCTGTATTTATTCTTTTCATTCAAGTCCTTTGAGTTTCAAGCCACTGAAGCCCTCCTGGGACTGATTTTTGTTTTGTTTTCTTTTTTGAAGGAGGTCAAATGAGGCTGCATAAGCTGTATAAATCTCTACGATCAAGATTTTTATTATTATTATTTTCAAAGAAGTAACCCTGCTGTTATTTTTCCGAGAGATGACGCATTATTTGAAGTATTATATTTCTTGCCATTAATGAACAAAGTAGAGTAGCTTGTAGAAAGAATAAGACTGCAGACAAGTCATTCTGTAAGAATGTGCATCCTAGTATTACTGTATGACTGTTACTGTGTTTGTTTATTACCTGTTGTACATCGTAGGGCTTAACAGACCCTGCAGGGCTCGCTGTTCATAGAGCCGAATCGCCCTGCCACATTCATCTTTTTAATCCCTTGGATAAATATTGCAGAAAGTCTTCATTTGCGTGTGACAGATTCTCCACTCCCTTTTTCTGTTCATGAATTGCAATAAACAAAACACTACACATGGTGTGAGTTTGTGGTATTTTCGTCTCGTTTGTTCTCCTAAGATGGATTATGTAAGTGTTTGTGCTTTTGCTTCAGGGGAAAGTTATGTGTCTGCTTTTAAATAAGAGCCAGGGAGCATCAGTACAGGAAAATGAATGCAAAACATTATTAAAGTAAATGAATCGGTTGATAACCTTCTCGTAAGTAGTGTGTAGAGTTTAAGTAGTGTGGTTTATGGCACAATTTAATGTGTTTTATATTAAGGAAAGACATATGAAGTGTTTTACAGACTTCCAGTTTTCTTGTGTAATGACATATTTGTACTTGACAAAATACTGTGTTGCACATGTGCTAGTTTAATTGGTGACATCTGTGTTACAGCTTGGTGTATGTATATGATACTGTCAGTATCATGTTACTTTCAAGTCTAGTATTTAGCATGGATAAGCAGTATAAATGTGTACTGAATGGGTAAATCACTGTAGCTGGAATCGATACAAAGCAATTTTAAGCATTATTAATGTACAGCAACAATTGTTTTTTTTACTGTTTTTGCTGCACAGTCTGAAAGGCCTCGAGTATTATCATCACCCTGCATGGCAGGGGGCGTGACCGCCCGTTTTTGTGCGTGTGATAACTTGAGAGAGCTGTCACCTGGGATTGCCCTCTAATAGGTCAAGTTCAGAGGGCAAGTCTTTTGAAAAGCTTGTGAATGGGATAACTGAAAAGGAAAGTCGGGAATTTCAAATTAATACCATGGGTGCAGCTACTGGGAGGCTGAGGAGCAGCACTGGTACGGGCCAGTATTTTTTCCATTTGTTTCAATTTGGCCTTTAAGGCCATGACAAAAGGATTTTTGTCAGTTTAAGAACCTAATTTATTAAACTAACGTAGACATATACAAAATTAATGAGCTGTGCAAATCAGTAAGATCAGTGGTGCAGGGTGTGTATGGGTGTAGATGAACACGAGGCAGAATGGAGTGCCAGCCACAGCTTTAATGTCCGGGAGCAGGGAGCAGGTGTTCCCAGTTCATACCGATGAGCTTTTGCTCAGGAGGAAGCTGGAACCCGTGCAGTGCAGAAGATATTTCTATGCATCAGCATGCCTGCAGAGGGAACGAGTTAACAGCTTTGCACATTTGAATATGTAGTTTTCAGCATGTCGAAACACTGTAACTATTATTCTTCCCATATTTACTTGATATTGGAGTCATTGTCCATGATGCAAATCTCCTGTTTCGCTACATCCCACGGGTGCTCTACTGGACTGGGATCTGGCCCTTTGACATCCTTTCAGCTTCGTGACATGATGTGTTATCCGGCTATAAGCTGTGCTAATGCAGGGACGGACATGGTCAGCAACGATGCTCAGGTAGGCTGGGGCATTTAAAGTACGCCTAACTAAGGGACCCAAAGTATGTAACTACAATTCCTTTCACCACCAGCTACCTGAACTTTCGAAACAAGGCAGGATGGATCTCTGCTTTCATGTTGTTTACACTAAATTCTGACTCTACAATCTAAGTCGCAGCAGAAATCACAGCTCATCACACAAAGCACCATTTTTCCATTTTCCTGTTGTAGAATTTTGTTGAATTCTAGCCTCAGTTTCCTGTTCTTAGACACGAGCGGCACCTGGTGTGGTCTTCTGCTGCTGTAGCCTAACTGCGCAATGTTTATTACAAGTGTGTTCAGAGATGCTCTTCTGCATACCTGGGTAAAAAGAGTCATCATTTGAACTGCAGTTGCCTTCCTATCAGCTCCTCTGGCATTTAACCAGACAATTTTCTGCAAATTGAAAAAATGGTTGTGTGGGATAATCCCAGAACCGCTGCCCTGATGAACGGCTACCCCGAGGGACACCTGAGCAAGGTAGCGTCCCCACCCACTGCTCCCTGGGCGCTGCACTGGTGGCTGCCCACTGCTTCACTGGGTGAATGGGTTAAATGCAGAGGAGTAATTTCCTTACGGGGACTAACACATACACATTATTATTACATTATTATTATTAGAAGATCAGCAGTTTCTCAAACTGTTCAAACCTTTCATGGTAACTTTGACCATGCTAGTCAAAATTACTTAAATTACCTTTCTTGAACTTCAGCAGATCATCTTCACTGCGTCTGTGCCTAATTGCATTGAATTGCCATGTGATTGGTTGATGTGTTCTGCATTAGCAATCAGTTGCAGAGATATACTTAATAAACTGGCCACAAGAGTATGAAGAGGATTTGTGTTTCTTTATATTGTTAGGTATTGTAGTTAGTTTGCCCCCTGCTCTGAAGGCTAGAAAGTGTGAACCCAGCACCATGCTGCAATTATGAATGAGTGAGCTATGAGATACATTACATTGCTGGAGGCTAATACTGAAACTAGTCACAGTATCTAGATACCTTGCTGAAGAAAAACAACATGCTTGAAATGACTGGAAGGTGTCAGTTATATCTATCACACACACACACACATTTCCAAACTTGGTGAGTGAAAGCAGCAGGAATGTCTTCACCCTGTTGCACGGTTTCAGCCTTTTTAACAAGTTTCACAGTATTATAGGTGTGGTTGCATTGCTGTTGCATGGACATGCATGGCAGCACAGTTGCAGCTTATGTCATCATCAAGTCAAAATACAAACTACCAGTTTCTTCCCAGCATTCGGTCACATCTACTAACGCTCTGGAAACATCTTTGTATCGTTGGGCTGAACCGCACCCTGAAACCTGTGTGGTTTCCTGGATACCAAACACATTTCTGTATGTACAGAGTCACTGAGCCACCTACACTGTTTCACATCAGTGACTACAAGGTCACATGCACCTCGGATGGACTGCCACCTTGTGATGGAGACTGCCAAATAAAACCATCTGCTGCAGGCAAAATTAGTCACGCAGGAATTAGAGAGAATACAGTTGTCATCACTCATACAATGTGCTGGCTTCAGAAATACGGACTGTGATCTTCACCTCCGGTTTAGAACTTGCTAAATGTGAAAGATCCACCGTAGAGTGTCTCATTCAGCGTGCATAAGTCGTGAGCCAGCACAAAGACTTGCCAAAAATCCACACCCATGTTTTTTTCTGATTTGATATTATCACCAGGATCACAAAAACGAAAGAGGAGCGCCCTATGAACATGTTTAGCAATAGAAAAGCCGACAAACCGGTCAGCGCTAAGATAGAGTCTAACCTTAAACCCTGAGAGAACTGGCAAGTAAAGAGATTTCTTGTGAGAGGTGTCAGATATGGGAGTATTATCTGTTAAAGTAATGTGTCTCATAACTGCTTTTCCAATAAGGTGATTTCAATTCCTCCTTCTCCCTTTTCCTTTTGGACCATTTCCTTTTCATTGAGGGGAGCGAGCTTTGTTTCACATCATAAAACAATATTTCCAGCAGTTATTCCCTAAATAGATATTGCATACTTCCACAGGCCTAACCCATCCACCAGATGTCCAAAGGTTCCAGTAAAGTGACCAAAGCAGCCATACTGTACAAGTATGTAGGCGTAGAGGTCACTCCAATGGATCAGGGACAAATCTGTGGAGACGTCTTTGTCACTTTCCGTGGATGCCCAGTCTTGCAAACGTAAAGCAACTGCTCCCCATGATCAAAATGTGTTTTTTAATTTAGCTTTGTTGCAAAAATACACAACCGTGAGAGTCATTTAAAACTGTAAATTGCTTCCTTTATACCAGGTATTGTCTGTATTTTGACAGTGGCTCTATTTTTAGTGAACCCAAGCAAGACACATATAGACTGCATGTGAAAGATGGACATGGCCACCATGACATGCCTGCTGGTTTAAGTATATTGGCTGCCTTTGCTATGAGGTGACAATTTTTAAATGAGAGGGTGGAGCGTTTAAGCATGGTTAACATGTAACACCCATATACTGTTTGGACACAACACACAGACACAGATACCTGCTACATGTGTCTATCATCATTGACTGAGACTAATAAGGACTATCCCCAAAATGGGCCGCTCATAAAATACTTAAATTTAGCGCTCTGTCATTAAAGTACAAACTTCTTTGGATGGTCAGTACCTCACAGTGGAGTGGGGACCAGTGGATTGGTGCAGTGATTTCCCGGTGTTTCTATGTCCCAACCCTTACCTGAGGTCATGAGATCTCTTTAGTGATCAAAAGAGTAAGGTAGTGAAAATAAGCTGCGAAAATGAGATAGGGTGAGGACCATAGATATCTGAGGGCAGTGTTGGGAAGGTTACTTTTAAAATGTATTCCATTACAGAATACAGAATACATGCCCCAAAATGTATTCTGTAACGTATTCCGTTACGTTACTCAATGAGAGTAACGTATTCTGAATACTTTGGATTACTTAATATATTATCATGCTGTTTACAACTACGTGAATGTACTATTGCTGTGATTTATTACTGTTACTGAAGGTCCGCGGCTCCGAACCGTAGTAAAGGGACCTCTGGCTAATACGGTGGGTTCTGTGTCGGGCTCGTAGCCGAAAAATAGCTTTACTTTGTTGTCTGGGTCAACTTTGCTTGCGAGAGATAAAGAGAGGCGTATGGCTGCTCCAAAGGAACTATATTGTTTTTGGAGGAAAACACGAACACAGCGTACAGCCGAGTCTTAATAGCTTACTTACAACTGGGCTCGTCAGGCACTCTTCTTGGCTGCAGTGGTTATTATTATATTTACATGCTTCCAGCTCCCGTTTTTGCTCGATGATAGCTCATACTTTTCCTTTTTCTCCCTCCCTCGCTCACAGACACATAACGTGTATGGCAGTCCATTCTCCCTGCAGCACGGACTACACTGCCTATGATGCTACATTCTTTAGAGCTATACCGGTAGCATTCTGCCTATTAGCTTAGCACAACAACAACAAAAAGGCCTCTCTCACCCAGGAAACACGCAGAGAGAGAGCGTCACCCTGTAACCATGGCAACCGTAAGGCTGCCGCCTGGAACAACAGAACGTAGCTGTCAAACAAAACCCAAACAGTCCTGAGCCGCCACAATATGAAACAGGGAAGTACCGCCGTGTAATCCATTTATTTCAACAAAGTAACTGTATTCTAAATACCACCTTTTTAAACGGTAACTGTAACGGAATACAGTTACTCATATTTTGTATTTGAAATACATAACGGCGGTACATGTATTCCGTTACTCCCCAACACTGTCTGAGGGATCTCAGAGTAGAGCATATGCTCCAAAAGAAGCCAGTTGAGGTAAGGATGCACAACTGGGACAAGACCCCAAGACACTGGAGAGCATTGCAGGGGAAAAGGCTGCTTGGAATAGCATGATTAGCCTGCTGCCAATGTGATCTCACTTTAAATAAGCAAAGATAATACATGAGGGAACCCACACCACAACCATAGCGGTTGAAGATGAGGCCAAGCAGAAAAAGGCTACAACTGTAACCACACCTGTCAACCACACCCTAACTTTAAACCTTTATGGTATCCTGATGGATGTGTAATATAAAAAAAATAAAACAAATCACCCTTGTACAGTAAGTATGGCAGAAACTATCCATGGAGACCGAAAATGTGTTTTGTATCCAGTTGTAAACATGCTGTTAAAGCTGTTAGGTTGGGCGTTTTAACATCAGAGTCTGTGGGGATTTGCCCTGTTTTGGAGCCAGCCTCAAGTGGTCGCTCCAGGAACTAAGTTTTTGGTTTTGGGCACTTTTCAGTTGTTCAATGCAGCCCTGGAGATTTTTGCTTTGCTGTGACCAAATCCAGAGCTAAGGATGGAAAACTCCAAATAAATAATAATCATTTCAAGTCTGAATAAGTGTTTATTGAATCAAATTAAAAAATATAAATTAAATATTAATTTGCATACATTAGTTTCAATTTGTATGTATTATATCATTTATATAGCAAGAAGCTGGTTAACAAAAGAGTTTTTCAGGATGTCTTCAGTGACTCTTAGGAGTCGTGTGTCAGTCTGACTCTGACGCCGTTAAACAGCTGTTCAGCGCTCCTCTGGCTCGCATCCACGTTAGATTAACTTCAGTCCCTGTGAAGTGGGTGACAGACTGCATGGGTCACAGCTTTGTTTCCCCTTCGGTCAGGCAGGCTGAATGAATTATTGAGGCGCCTTTTGGTAATTATATTTCAAGTTTTTAAATGCCCTCTGATCTGCTGCGATATTACAGGGAGCAGTTACACGATAAGAAATGTATACTTCAGTTCTGGTGTTTTTACCAAAAGACTTTGCTCCAACCAAAGAACATCTGATGGGAGGTGCGCAGAATAAGCATAAAGTCATATTAGAAGCCCTGGCTTTGCACCATGGGTTTGGTTTAACTGTACAGCTACATCAGATCCTCTGTATTAGTAAAGGGCGTCAGAGGATTTATAAGCATTGTCCTTTTCATTACAGTGACGGTGCTATCTGTACACGCTTCCACTGCCTGTGACGGTTTTCAAAAGACGCTGCGAAAGCTTTTGTTTCAGTTTTCATGTTTGGCATCAGCATCGAGCGTGTTTGTGTGATGCTAATGCAGAGAAGCAGATGTCAGAGTTTAATCGCAGCACAGCCATTCGGCCTCTCCCTTCTTCTGCTCATAACATCCTCCCTGTGGCTGCCACAGCTCAGGCCAGCCAGATGGACCCACATTGAAAGTGAGATGACACGATTGCATTCGATGGATAAAAACGAACCCCAGAACCTCCCTGCTACCCCGATAGACCAAAATGATATGCTGTTTCTCCATTGCTGCCCCCAAGCTACCTCACAAGAACAATCAGCGAGCACAGGTGGGCCGTCTGCTGTTTCAAACAGACGAGTACAGCAGCGCAGAGGCATGAAACCATGGCGAGCTGCCACTGTCTAGGCCTAGAGCCAAGGCCTTCCCTCTCTCCCTCTTCTGTATCGTTCTCCCACTGTTCCCCCAGGGCCTAACCCAGCCTGCGATGAAGGGATTTTTATCATGCTTTTGGTAAAGAGAGCTCTATTTTTCACAGATATCAGTGACTCAAAAAGACCAGCCGCCTTTCTAGGTCATATTACAGTTGGTGGCAGGGGTAATTGAAGGCCGGTGGCAAAGAAAATGAGGATAACCTTGGTTTTGGCTCACCTTTTGTTTACGCCATCAAAACATGACACAGATTAGTTAACGAGGTATGCAAAGACAAAAGTCCCTTTGGTTGCAAATCCAAGAGCAACAGCAGAGCCTTTTGCTGGCATTTATCTCATCTGTCAGGTCGGAGAACCGATAAAACAGAAAGTGAGATTGGAAAAACAGACTCGGTGCTGATATTGGAGGGATGCTTTTGAAGCCCTGGCTGAACTTCCATGTACCACTCCCACTTTGACCTTCCCATCAGTCCTTTCTGCAATATCTTAAGCAAATAGAAACCCAGTGAAAAGCGTGCTTTTGTGTGTTTACTGATGTCAGATGGGTTACATAATGTTCGGCCACACCCTTCAGACAACAAGGAAGCAGCTGCTAAACCGCTCACATGAAACGGCCGGCTCCTCATCACCACATCTGTCCAGAGTCTTTTCCCTCTTTTGTCTCCTTTTCCTGTTTTTCTTCTCTTTTCTGCTTTCCATTGTGCACATTTAATTGAACGTACATACCTGCATGAGCTACAGCAGGGTTATTAAAAGGATCTAATGAGCGATGAAAAGAATAAAAAGGATCTCGAGATAAATAGGGAAAGTTGGGTAGCCTCCTGCCATTAAAAGCAAGGTTGGCACTCCCTTTGGCTTTTGGGTTTTTTGGCGTGTTTTTTTCATTGTTTTGTTTGGGTTTTTTTTTTTGTTTGTTTGTTTTAATCCAGTTGGAAGCAGAAGTGAGATAAAAACAGAAAGATCTGGTGGGATTCACAGGTTACAGGTGGACTTCTGAATTCAGACTTTTACATGATGCAATCACTGAAAAGAAAGAAGAGCAATGGCTATAATTTCTATTTTAATAGCTGCACAGCTAACAAATGCAGTATAATCAAACCAGATTCCCATAAAGTCTCTCAAGACATTTTGTCTTCGCTGTTTTTTTTTTTTAGAAATGCATTAATTAACTGGAAACAACAGAGCTGCACTTTACAAAATTACTTTTATGCTTCTCAATTGAGAGTTGAGAGCTATTAAAGCAACACTAATCAACTTTTTTTTTTAAATTTTAATTATGTGTATAGCGAAAAATGTTGCTGTCAGGGATGAAACCTCTTACGTCTCTGCCTCTTTTTATCTTATTGTTTGTTTTGAGGTAGTCCATCAGCCTTCATCTTCTTTATGATCTTGCCACAATTGTTTAAGCAAATACTTTGATAAAAAGCAGCCAGATGTAAGTCACAAAACTTCACAACACCATGATTGTTGGATCTGTAAATAAGTTTGTTGTATCCATCACAAAGAGAGCCACGGATGCGATTTTAATAAAAGTGTCTGAATCTTAAATATCTTGCTTAAGTCAATTAGTGCTGCATTCGCTCCATTAAATGGGGAGGCTGAACTTCCTGAAATGTGTGTGACTGAGTGTCTGTGAATGCAGGAGCGGTCACACCCTAATTCTTATCTCTCACCGAGCTCAGATAAAACAAAGAGCTAACAGTGGGCCCTGAGCCCCTCTGAGCACACTAACATGCTCAGAAAAATCAGTAGCACATGTGGAACAAGAAGGCAAATATTTAACCGCCATGTTGATTTTGTTTTCATTCATCTTTCTGCACATGTTTACATTTTCATCATACGTGTCCTTAATAAATGTAAAATAAGCCACGCGGTAAAGGCGTCTGTCTGTGTCCAAGGCCGCGCCCGCTGACGTCACAGCGGCTTTCCTCATTGTTGAGTATATTGTAAATGGGGACAACCTCCTTGTGTACAATGGACTCAGTGTGCATGCTGCCAGACTGAGCTGGAAAACAAACGAGGAGGGGTGCTGAGCTAAAGCGCTGCAGAGTTTGTGTCGCTCGTGGAGGAGGACGACCGATGACTGGAATGTGAATGAGGGGAGATGATAGGACAACAAAGACACTGAGGACAGGAAGAAACTGTGCAAAGCTCCTAAACTAGAGTAACTTCTTGAAGTAAAATCTGAATTTAAAAAATAAAATGCATAAAATAAACAGCTATCATTTTCTTTTTCTTTTTTTAAAGCTTTTGTTCTTAGTTGCTAAAAAATGAATTACAAAGAAGTATTTTTCTGCTGTGAGGTTACTGCCACTATTATTTCATTGATCGAGTAGCTGTGATGTTTGAACTACTGATTCAAAGTCTACACAGGAAATGAGCCAGCTAATACGCCTTCAGTGTTAGTCATGAATCTTCAACATTATCTGTGACCTGCACCTTGTGTTGAACACACACACAGAGACCAAAAATCTGGGTGGGGAACCACGGCAGAAGCTAGCTGGTCTACTTTCTGAGCATAATTATTAGCATATAGAGCAAACCAATTATTAAAAGAGAAATTAAAAATGTTATACACAAAAAACTGATTTTTAACACTTTATTATGGCTTTATACACTCGCCAGAACACCAACACTAGGTTGGACCCTCTTGTGCCTTTAGAACTAGCTGAATTCTTTGTTTTTGTACACAGATTCAACAAGGTGCTGGAAATATTCCAAATTTTCTGGTCAATGTTGACATGATAGCATCACACAGCTGCTGCAGATTTGTCAACTACATTCCACGATGAGAATGTCTTCCACAACATCCCAAAAGTGTTATCTTAATAGATCTTAATAGATTAAGATCTGTGGACTGTGGAGGTCATTGGACTACAGTGAACACAATTTCATGTTTAAGACGTTGTGGATTATCCTGCAGGACGCAGCCATCAGAAGACTGTGGCACACTGTGGCCATAAATGCAACTCAGTTAAAGCGATGTGTTTGAACGATGCCCGGTTGGTATTAAAGGGCCCAGAGTGTGCAAAGAACATATCTCCCCCCACCAATGATGATCCATGCTTTCGTGTTGTTTACAGTACATTCTAGCCCTGCTATCAGAATGTAACTGCAAGAAATTGACACTCATCAAACCAGTCAATGGTTTTCCAGTCTTTGACTGAACATTTTAGTGGGAGTTCTTGCCTCAGTTTCCTGTTCTTAGCTGACAAGTGCAGCACCAAATATGGTCTTCTGCTGCTGTAGCTCACTGCTTTAAAGTTCAGCCATGCTCTTCTGCGTACCTTGGTTGACTTCCGCTATCTACATGGCATTTTCATCCAGACTAACTGCATCTCACTTGATGTTTTCAACCATTCTCTGTTAACAGTGATGTTTGTGGGAAAATCCCAGCAGATCAGTAAGTACTCAGACCAGCCCATGTGGAACCAACAACTATGCCACATTTAAAGTCACTTATGGTAGCGCTATTCCCTACTTTAATGCTTCGGTTAAACTCCAGCAGGTTGTCTTCATCACGTCTATCCGCCTAAATGCATTGAGTTGCTGTTGACGGGCTGTACAAAGTCTACTAAAATTCCTTAAGTGGTGGAATTACAAAGAACTGAGCACACCACACCTCTGTAGCCTACGTCCAGGCTGGCAGGTTGAGGCTTTTAGCTGTTGCTTGTATAATACACCCACATCTGCATCCCGAGCTGTAGGCATTGACTTACACTGCGGGTAATGTAGGTGCCAGGTTTCGACAAGAAGGAAGAATGTAGGAAATAAAAAAGACATCCATGATGCGTCTCACAGCTTCACCAGAGTGCAAAATCAGTGGAAAACTCTCAGTGTTATGAAGTGTTTTGAATCCATAACAAAAACAGTTATGTTTCCACACAAATGTGGGGGGAATTCATATTTCAGCATCCTAGCAGTTTCATGCTGTTTTAATTTAGAAGTCTGTTGTTTTCCATCCAACTGTACTCCCGTCTCGCTGAAAACAAAAGCGCAAGATGCCAGATGAAACAAAAACCAGAGCAAATAACGTGGGCACTGACAGGATATGAATTGTGCACGCTCAGCCTGCAAAAACCCCAGCTGTTGCTCTCATATTATCTCACAGACTTCTTCAGTGGTCACAAAGTGTTCCCACATAATCAAAGTCCACCACTGGGACCCTCCAGAGACCATCACTTGGGAAAACATTCTCTCCGCTTTCGCCCTTTATTTGCCTGGAGCAGGAATCGAGGTCTGTTTGTGTTATCGGGAGGCGGTTGCCAAGGAGACCTATGTTTCTCAGACGAGCAGCATTCCAAGTTATTTTGAACATCTCTTACTTTTGCACCATGTCCTCTCTGATGCAAAAATATGCATTCAGAAATTGCTCCGTTTTCTCTTCGGTGGTGGACACCACTTAGGAAAACATAATCGAGATGCAAGCATGTCTGATGATTGATACGTATTTGGACTAACATGCTATTAGTGCTTGATTATTCACCAGTGTGTGGCTGCACAAGCTTCTTAGCCCTGCCAGAAATGTGGCTTAAATATCCCCCGACCAAAGGAACCTTTATTTGATTTGGCCCAAGCAGAAATTGGTTAGGGAAAACCAACAGAGTTTATGCTTCCCTCCAGGCAGAGAGAAAGCAGCTCGCCTTAAAAATAGTCTTTGTTTTGGAAAATGTCTTTTGGTTGAGCATGGTTAATCAGTTTTGCTATAAATGAATTTTGGTACACTGTATACTGTATATACTGCTGTACTGACAATAAAGCTCTAAATGCTCCGTTTCAGATGTTGTAATCATGCAATGTAATAATCTGTCTAATTAAATATGCAGATCCAGCTGAAATAAGATAGCTAGGTCATATGGCACACAGCTCTGGCTGACCACACAGAAGCCACACCCACCTGCTGTTCAAACGTTCTCCTTGTGAGGGGCAACCAATTGGAAGGAAGCTGGCTTAAAAGGGAACTGCAGTGATTTAACTGGAAGAATGCATAAAGGCCCGTCACATAAATGAGGATTATTTTGAGAGTAATTGTAGCTATTTGAAGTTTAAAGTCCTACATTATCTGATATGACAATGAATCTGCCCTCAACCTAAAAGCCTTCTTCCTAAAAACAACACTATTTTTTTTAATTAAACTTAAGCCATAGCTTCCTAACCCCTGCATTAACATTTCCAGAAACCATTTTTCACATAGAGTGATTCAGTAATGCAGTTGTTTGGAGACCTCAAACTGCGCAATCCTCTGTTTTCATCATGAAAGCGATAAAGTGGTCCAATGTTTACCAGCCCTGCTTCAAAACTAAACTCTAAACTCACGCTCAGATTTTCTCCTACAGCCCAAAGAGATGCTTGCTATTAAGTCACTGCTTACTGTAGATGTGATTGTAAGCATGAATGACACAGCTGGTTGGAGATTTAAAGCAGAAGCTTGGATGCATTGATTACATTTTTTTTTAAATTTTCCTCTTCATCATATATAAAACCTTTCCAGCTCCTAGAAAAGGAAAACACTCTTTTTGACCAGCTTCTTGTCATTTCTTTAAGTATTTTGCAGGAATATTTCTCCAGGTTTCTTAAAGGACATTGAAAGCTCTTCTTTGGCTCTTGGCTGCTCAAAATAATCCCACACTGCTTCAATAATGTTGAGGTCTAGACTCTGGAGATGTCAATCCATGACTGACACTGTTCCATTGTATGTTTTTTTGCACTGGTGGTGTGTTTTTGATTATTGTCAAGCATTAAAAAAATGAAGCAGCATTCTTCATCGTCTTCATTATACAAGAGAGAGGCTTTCAAAATTTTTCCCAGAAGCCGATCCTGCCTGTCCCAGGTGTGGACATAATCCAGCAAATGAGGGTCACATGATGTGGTCTTGTCCGAACCTGAATAATTACTGGGGAAATATATTTAAAGCATTATCTCATATCAGTGCGCAGAATTTAGTGCTTGATTTCCGCATTGGCATTTTTGGAGTTATGCCATCTCAATACAAAATTAGTAAATCTCAGGAAAATGCCATAGCATTTGCTACATTGCTTGACCATAGACTTATTCTATTCCACTGGAAGTCTGATAGGGCTCCTTCATACATACAATGGTTAAAGGAGGTGCTTTTCTTTTTACCACTGGAAAAACTTGGATACAGTGTTCTCTCATCACAACAAAAATCCTCTGCGACTTGGAACCCATTTATTGACTATATAAAAACGTATTTTCCAGATGTGTAACATACATTTTTTGTTTGTTTTGTTCTGTTTCTCTTTACATGAGCCTCGGGTGGGAAGGGAGGGGGGGTTTCTTTTTTCTTTTTTTTTTGTGTATAATGGCAACGTTTTCATTATGTATTGTGACCATGATTTGTGAAAAAAAAATAAATTTAAATAGAATTTTTTTTAAAAATGAAGCAGTTAAAATCTGACGTCATTTTTCTGTAATCATAATTCTAACAATTTTGACGAGCTCTCCACTTTTAAAATGCAGTCCCAAATCATTACAGAGCTTCCACCGTGTTTTACAGGTAGCTGTGGACATTCACTGTTGTACCTCTCTACTGAGCTCCTGCTTACATACTGATGACAGTTTGAATCAAGCGCTTTCTATTTGGATTCATTACTCTGTGAGACCTGTTTTTGGTGCCTGTATGATCTTTGAATGATTCATAGATTAGTGTTAAGTGGCTTAACAAACAAAAAAATACCTCTGAAATTCCAAAGTACAAGGACTGGACTAAAAACAGGTGAAATAGAAAGTCTGGCTCCTTGGAAACAAAACATAAATAAATGACGGGTTGAGATTTTTGCACAGTACTGTATCTGTGATATCTACACAAAGCTATGGGCCAAGTAGGAATCTGCAAGTGCAAGTTTCCCCACGTGACTGATGGGGGGGGGGGGGGGGGGGTGCCATTTACAGTACAATCTCTCAGTAAGAAAGCAATTCTTTGACTCTGTGTCATGCCCTCAAGCAATGCAAAGTAGTACCACCCCTCGAATACAGCAGTCAAAATACAAAACAGCAATGCGAGAGAGTTCCCAGATTCAAATATGTGTGACAATGTCGCTGATGAAATCGAGAACACACGCACAGTCAAACTTTCCTGAACGCAAACCATCATGAATCTATTTGCATGTTAAGCTTCTTCAGAATCCATTTACATCTACATCCACTTCAAAAAACCACCTCATTATCCGGTGCTCTGTTCAATGCAACATCCAGATCTCTCCCCAAAAGAGGCCCCTTCTTAAAGTGGACCACATCACACAGGGGAATTGCAAAGTCCGCGGCACAACTTTGTAAACGGGGTTATCTTTATCCCGATGGAGCCGAATGAAAGGAACGGTTCGCTGGAGGTGAGCTATACTGCTCCGTGTGCGGTCAGCCTAAAAGCTGAAAATTGAGGCCTTAATGGCAAACACACTGAGAAAAAGGTATTTGCCAGGAGCATATGAGGATTTCTGCTTTAAATCACATAGTTTAGACCCGCCCTTGATTTACAGCCATGTGCAATGGGCTGAAGACAACAACAGCAGTTATAAACAGAAGACCGCAAAGATGGCTGCCCGCCTTACTCGTGGAAATAAATCTTGCAGCGGCGAGAGCAAACAGTATACACAGAGTCAAGTTTCACGTTTCTATAAATTCTGTCTGTGTTTGGATCTGAAACGAGATGGTTGTGCTCAGGGGTAAAAATAAGAAAAAGAAAAAGAAACAAAATGTCATATTAAAATAATCCCAATGTTTCCATTATTGCTCTGCAGCCTGTTTTTGATACTGTCAAATCTTTACCTTTCACTGAGTTGCACATAAACTCTCATCAGCTCTCCGTAGTATAACATTTCACAGTTGCCGAACCAGATTTATGAGAGTTTATGGAAACACAGACAAACGGACATGAGCGCTGGATGATTAATGGCTTTCTGACTACAAGTCGACGTCCGCTGGCATTCACGGATTCTTTCTCGAGGAAAGCCTGATTAGTTTTCCGGTGCAGAGGTATAAATATCGTGAGATCTTGTTGTTTTAGTTTTCCACTGGCTTGGTGAACTCTCCAGTCACACGGAGCATACTGTACAGTGGTTGTAATACCAGCATTCAGTCATTTTTGGCCTACTGATATTCTAAAAACGGCACATGGGAAAGTGTTGCCTACTGGTGGTGGTCAGAGGGCCCGGTGGCGCCAGTGTCCGGCAGCCTCGCCTCTGTCAGTGCGACCCAGTGTGTGAATGGGTGGATGAATGGATGTGTAAAGCGCTTTGGGGTCCTTAGGGACTAGTAAAGCGCTATACAAATACAGACCATTTAATAGATTTAATCTTTCCTCCAGGGTGACATTTGATTACTTTAAGTACCACTTATGGCTTTAATGATGGCGATCGCTGATTGCACAGCTGGTTCATTGGGTCATTAGTACATTAACGTTGCTTCATTATTGTTCGCAGACTTTTAAAACAAAAAGATTAATCTTTTATAAACGCATTCAGCTTCGTACTACTACAGCTCTGATGCACTATGAGCTTAATAAAGTATCGTGCTAAGTTTTTCATCATCCAAACCTCGGTTATTGATTGTCCGTGAAGTGAGACTGTGTAAAATTTATAGCTTGTCACCGGTCACGTCAGCCTCTCCTTAACATGAAGTGCAGATAGATGGAGAGCACAGACATATAATTTAGTGCGCTTTGTGAATTATTAGTCCCGTGATTGATCTGAAGTGGGATTTAAGTGGCATTTACGGGATAAATGTGAAACCATTCAAAGTAGTTTGGTTGATGATTGCTTACAGTGTTCAGGGTTTAAGAGTACTTTCAGCCTGGGCCGAAACCAACCGTGAAGCTTTAAAAAGAATCAAAGAAAAACAGCTGTGTGAAGAAAACTCCGCGTTAGGAACGGTGGATGAGTGGCGTGACTTGGATTGAGCAAAACCTGCTAACCTTGCGTGGCATTATTCCTCCTTATTGAGAAAGCTTTGATGATTGATTGCTTTCTCTGTTAGTTCGCTGCCCCTGAATAAGATTTCGGTAACCACGCACTTTCACTTTGTGCAAATAGTTAAGACTGGGATCAAACTGAAGGCTAAAGAAAACCTAGACAAAGTACACTGAAAGAAAGGTTTCAACTAATTGTGCTGACTGTTGGAAGGGAGAATAAACCCTACAATGAGTAAAACACACTAGAAAACACAGCACAACACAGCTCGACAAACTAGCAGCAAGTGTGTAGCAAAGTTCATTCTGAAATGGCAAAAAATGAAAAAAAAAATGCAGGACCTAGTCACTGACTTGACAGATATATTACTTAATTGCGGATATTTAATAATTTCCCACAAAATTAAGCACAGACATATCATATGCATTGTTATTGATGGTGTTCTGTTTTTAGCTGGGCCCTTGCTGTTGTTCACCTCACCTCTCTTTAAGGAGTCATGCCGCAAAATAGAAATCAGGAGTGTTTTTTGGTCATCGTGGCAGAGGCAAGAGACAATGAAGTCTTCACTGGCCTTGAACGCATTTTTGGCACTTTTACAGAATTTGGGCATTTTTGCAGTGTGCTGGACAAGACAGGATTATTGAGCTGTCTTTTGTCCAAGTCAAAGCCCGGTGATGCAATGCACCACGGGTCCACCTACTGTAAACTTTAAAAAGGCCAAGAAACAGAAAAGAAAGGGAGCTGGTCAGCTGGAAATGCTTTCAGACTTGTGAATGTTTTGACTGCTTGCCAAGTCTACAATGAGTTGAGAGTAGACCCACTGACTTCCTACAGACTGACAAATGATTCCCGATCAAGAAAACACAATCCCCGTGTTTGCATTAATGCTTGCCATTTATATTCCAAATGATATAAAAGTCTCCCTCCTGGCCTTCTCTTACCTTTAATACGCCCTGTGCTGCTGATATAAAACTGCACGACTTGGCAGCACAGCTAAGCGTAGGCTCTAATGAGCTGGAATCTTAACACATTTCAGTGGTACCAGAAGGGAAGTTATGAACAACTGCGAAGCTGTCAACAGGTGCTAAATTATACAGCAATGATCAAGAGTTATTTGGCATTTTGAGGTGAAAAGTGGTTTGATCTACAGTGAAGATGGAAGCTGCTCGGCTTTTTTCAGTGGGAAATGCCTTCTGGGCAGAGACTTCATGTGCAGACTGCAGACAGTAGAGGTTACGGAGGCCAGTGAACAAAGAGGGGATTGTATTGTTTTGACCGCGTATTGAGATGGATGGAGAAACCGATTCCAAGCCAAACAGAGAGTAAATATTTAACCAACACTCACTTCTAATCAGCTGGGGAAAGTAGGAAACCACTGGCCTGAAATCCTAAAAGTAAGCAACGGCTGTATAAGTGATGAAAAAAAAAAGACCAAAATTCCTTTATTTATGATATTATTACTTAATTCGAACCACACGTGGGTGGGGGATAGCTGTGTCACTCGGTTTGGTCATCCATCACTTGTACAGTACGTCAACAATGGATGGCTTGCAATGAAAAGTGGTTCCCCACAGGATAATAATTTAGCATCCAATCTAAGGCCATCATCAGTTCAAAAAGTAACAAGCAAATGTCAGCATGGAAACACAGACTAGATGTAAGCACTATCTTATAAACCAAATCATCTTGGCACTCTAGTTATAGGACAGCGGGCCTTTTAGTTTATACGTTTATTGTGGGGATAATTGAAATTGCCCTTTATCACATGCAACATACAACAGGAGATAGCACAGTAAAGCTTGCAGAAGGGGCTCGAGCTCTGGATGGAAAGTGGGTCATTTTTGAGTGCTCTTGGATAAGTTACTGTGCACAGGATAAAAGTTTGTATCGATGAGCAAATGCATGTGATTTATAGTCTAAAAATGCCCATGATGTACTCATACTATATGAGTACAAGTAGTTTTTTTTGTTTACAGTGAGTTCCCAAGATAATTACAGCGCATTACACTGACCTTTTGTGCATGATCGATCTGCAGGGGACATTTGCGTTCTCGCTTGCACCTCTGTTGTGCATGCCTGCACTGCATCAGTGAAACAGCCATAGTAATGCACAGCCTCAAAACTCTCTGCCACGCCTACAAATCACAGCAAATCAAGAATGTGAGAGGGGAGACGCAGTGTTTCAGGCACTTATTACTAGTAGACAACATTCATAATGTATTTGAATGTCTGATGATCGGTTCGGTGAGTTCAGAAACCAAACTGTCCTCAGACCAGCGCTCAGCAGATGTGGCTTACCAAGTATTCGTTCATCTGGCAAGAAGCATACTTGTTACATATTTCTATCACCAACAAGCTACCTCTTAAATATTATATGAAGGGCTGTGAGGAGAACTGAAACACAATATAAAGGCAGGAGATGAGTGAGTGCTGCTAAAGCAAGAACTCCATAGAAACCCATTTAAAACATGTGGTATTGTTCCACGTTCTCACCGCTGCTCCATCTTTCCTCTGCTGTGCTTTCATTCAGAATAATATCCCACCTTGAGCTATTTTATATAAGCAATGGTGGAAAACTGGAGTTACACTTTTTTAGAACAAAATGCTCCCTAATTTGATTCGGCATACCTTCCTGCTAGTGATCGTACAGCTAATGAGTTCCAGGAACAGTAAATCTGAGGCGTTAATGTAAAAGTGAGGTTTTAAAACTGTTACTGCTATCATCAAACTAATCGTAACCCCTTTACTGGTTGATGAATGTGATAGGCTATCAGTGTCGGTGAATGGTCTTTACAATCCTCAAAACAGGTTTTTACAGTTAAGAATGAAATATATTTTTACTCCTGGTCAGTGAGCAAATCATGTGAAGCAGGTTACTGTAAAATGAACAGGCAAGTATGCGTAACAAATCTTAAGCCTCTCGGGAAATCCGTGAGGCTATAGTCTACTGTAGTTTCAAAACCAGATGTTGATGATTTACAGACACTCCCTGGGTAAAATATATTCTGTGATGTTACTAAGCAGCAAGCTACTTCTTTTATTGGCACATACATCCTGAGTTTATTTATAGGTGTATAATTAATAGTTCCCAAGTTTAACTACTTGATTTTTTTTTCCTTTATTGTTGCCTGTTTTTTCCCGTTTCTACTACACATGCAGTCCAGCGCTGGAGCACATTTGACAAAAAGGCAGTACACTGTAGAAAACCCCAACAATCAGATGATCCCCTTTTGTTAGCATTTGGCGACGGTGGAAAGGAAGAACTCCCTTTTAACAGGAAGAGAGGATTGTTTTGAGTCTAATTTTAGAAGCAGAGAGGATGTCTGTCTCCTGAATCCAAACTGGGAGCTGGTTCTATGGTAGACGAGTCTCATAGCGTCCAATTCTACTTTTAGGAGGATCGTTTAGGACAGGGGTGGGCAACCACTTTTCACGTTCTGTCCGGGACATCTTGGGGGATTTTCGAGATGAATGAAACTGTCTGGGTTTTCCTATAGGCCTACAGAGGACCCATATGTGCAACGTCATCCCCGAACTGCTGTGTTGTAAGTGGTTGTTCCACGCTCACAGACAGGACAGAGCGCGGAGGGGCACGCTGAAAAGATGCCAAAGCTAACAAAGCCAAAAGTCTAACAAAGGTGCCGGAGATCTTGTTGCTTACATGGACACAGAAAAACATAAAAAGGCTGTGCGAGGTGAAAATTCATCTAGTAAGTTGACTGACTTCTTTGTTACACCTGGGAAAAACGAGGATGCTGTTGTATCTGCAGCAGAAGGTGCACTGGCATTTCATAATATGAAGCATCACAGTAGCTTCTGATTGATGGATTGCCCTAGTGTGTTGCTAAAAATAAAATTAAATTAAAAAGTATTTCCAGACTTTAACACAGCTAAAAAGTTCAAAGAAGAATGGTGGCGTGCAAACAAAATGAATTAAGGTTAGACACGCCAAATGAGACAGCAGAAACTATTGCACAGTACCTCACTGGTACCTCACTGGTAATTTTTCTTATACAGATGATTAAAATTCTTCATGACTTGGTCAGATGTCTTCTTTTTTGGAAATCAAAATATGGTCACCCTAGTCAACACACCTGAATCAAATTATTAGCTCATTGCCAGGCCTCTGGAGAACTACAAGACATGTTGAGGAGGTAATTGGCTGTGTTGGATCAAGGACACATCTAAAACCTGCAGGACACCGGCCCTCGATGCCTTTAGTTGCCCACCCCTGGTTTAGGATAACATGACACTACAAAGTCTTTAAGACTGGATGGGGCTTGATTATTAAGGACTTCATATGTGAGAAGGATTTTAAATTTAATTTGAATTTATGATTTCACTTTCTCTTCCCTGTCAGTACTCTCTCTGCAGCTCTTCTGGATATAACTGGTGACATTTCGCAACAACTTGATAACAATAAATTACAGTAGTCCAGCCTAGAAGTAATAAATGCATAAAACTTGCTTTTAAACATCACTCTGAGACTTAATGAGTTCTGGAAACCTGCCAGTCAGAAAAGAGAGTAAAAAGTTTACTTCATAAGCCCTTGCAAATGGTCTTATTTTCAACTATGTTACATTTTTAAAGTTAAGCAATCCTTATGAAGAACAGAGCTGACTAAACCTATTCCAGTATTTTTGCATCTGAACCTAATAATAAAGCAGTTGTATTCCCTTAATTTAACCAACAACTGAACACCAAATTCAAAAAATTATCCCAGATGAGAGGGTTTATTTTGAGGCTGAGGTTTTAGGTTTGTTTGTGCCTCCTTCTCTGGCTCTTAAAGAGGAAACCTTGGCAACAAAATTTGGCTGGTGCAGCATCATGATGGTCTCCTGCAAAACAGTTCACCTTACATAACACTAGCATTAAAACATTAGACAAATAAGCAATGTCGCAACAATGTTACTTTTACATTCTAAAAAGTTACAAAGTTACAAAACATACGATTAACTAGATACCAGTCAGTAAAATATTTTGTATCTTTTTTATGTTGTTCTATGATGTAACTGCAGCATTGTAGAAATGCCTGAGTGTCATCTGGTTATTTTGAAACTACTTTGTCACCGACTTGTGATGTTGCAACCTGTCAAATTATGACCAAAGGCAGCACTGGGATTGAGTAATGTGTTTTTAATGAACACTCCTGTAACTTCCTGAGCTGTGTAGAGCTAGTTAGTAGTGGTTGTAATGTATTTGATCCAATTTCTGGCTAATCTAAGGTCACACTGAGTGTTTATTTCACCACAACCAGCCAAAACATTGAACTAACTGTTTTGGCTGCTTGCTGTTTGTCTGTTTAAGTGCTTGCTCAGACACAAAAAAGGCAAATGTACGTGATACTTTCACACTGTGTAACACTGTACTCTCTTTCGTGTCTTTAAAAGGAAACAATCTTTTAGTAGGCTCAGAAACTTGCAGCCTCTTCACTTCCTGTTATTGAGGAACTCACAGTTGCCATGGCAGCGAACACAACCATCCTAACAAACAATTACGGTTGCTAAGGAAATTGCGGCTTACCACAGTGTTTATTTGTTTGACCTTTCTTTTCCTACTAAATTGTTGAACTGGTGCCCGGTCCCAGCCTTAATGACAGCGGTTTACTGTAGCACACTGAGTTGAAATGACTGTTTTCAATTCATTCAGTTTGAATAGTCTTTACTGGAACTTTTTTTCTTCTTCTTTATCAAATATCGCCTGCATGTTTTCATCTTGATGATGTCCGTTTTGGACTTTCCGCCCTTGACATTTCCCACGATGGACCAAATGCTTGATCTGTAGCATTCCTCAAAAAGCAGGCTTTGCGTGTGTGTGTGTGTGTGTGTGTGTGCGCGCGCGCATGAGTGTATTTGTTTTGACTGAGGGACCACAACTGAAAGACGCCCAAGATAAACATGGTTTATGGAACTTATCTGCCATCAGTGACTTCTTGCACAGCGTACCGAATATTTAAGTAGCACTTTGCAACCATGGGAAGAAAATGACGTAAATTCCAGGACTGGAGGGTGCAGGCTCAAATGTATTTGCAATTTTAATATATTTTGACACAACGAGGCAGACGGAAAGACGTGCAAGGCCAATTAGATTGATTTACAAGTGAAAAAAGATCGTGCAAATTTTAAGTCTTACACTCCTCCCCAACCCCTAGTAACATTCCATTGGCAGCATTTTCCCAAGGTTTAATTGCTAATTGTATACCTAACAAAGATGGGGAAAAGGAATGCCTGAGGCAAACTCTGGGGAGGGACCACTTCTTGCCTTCATACTCTCTGGACTGCATCTTTAGCTGCATTATGAAGTTTAAAAAAAACAATGTTTTTTTTCAAACTCTTGATGTCAGCTTTCACTTTATATCACAGCTTGTGAGCCATATTAGCAGGCTGAAAAGAAGCATTTAGAAACACAAACCATCATACATGACACATAAAAAGTTTTTAATTTTTTTTTTTTAGTTTTTAAGAAAAGGCAGACCTATCCCAGAGGATTTGGAAGGGTCTGTATTGATTGGGTTTGGCTTGAAGAGCTCTGAAGATTCGAAGTTCAATTCAAAGACTTGCCTGTAGTGACATGGTGGGGGATCTGAATTAGCAGTAACTTGTAAGGAGGCAACCTTATCTTTACAATCCTCAACTGCACAATTTCTTGAGATAAAATCAGAAAGCAGTGTTTGTACATACTTCATAAGAAAATCGTCTTGCTGGCACGACATCAGGATTCATCAGTCCGCAAGTCACCTCGACAAGAAGATTACTGGGTGTACATGTTCGAACCAGAAAAGTGAAGCTTGACATGATGAAAAAAGACAAGACAAAAGACAACACAAGCTGAGTGATGATGATCTTTAGGGCGTTTGAGGGTAAATCTATGAAGGAGAACAGTGTTATGTGGTATGACATCACTGGTACCACATGCAGTTTGTAATGCTTATATCAAAAGGGAGTTTCACTGGGAAAAGATCCCCTTATTACAAGTAATTATGTCAAATTTGCAGTATTTCATTTTGGCATGCAGTTATGTTCCTGCCATCAAGACAGGAGGAGTTTTCTTGTTATGGTAAGACAGGTGTGGTTACAGTAGTGAATGGGAATACAGTTCACCTACAGCAAAGAGTGAGTCAAGTGTTATGGTTCAGATGCGAGGAGAGAGAGAGCACTAATCCTTCCAGAAACCTCGACAAAGACAGTTCAAGGTTTCTGTTCGTTTCAGTTCACAGGAAACTTACGCGGAGGCTGAGGTAATTGGCTCATCAAAGGAGAGCAGAGATAAAGACCTAATGTGAGATACTGCAAATGTGATAAAACTGGGAGTTGATAGCAACCCTGGAAAAACCTGGAGTGTGTCTTTGTGTGTGTGTGAGCGAGGGGAAAAAAATACAGTTTGGACCTTTGTCGCTGATTAAAGTTGTGAAATCTGTGAAAGTGAGTCTAAACAATGATGTGGGGGCCCCACAAAACTAAAGCAGTGAGTTGAACAATGATGAAATGCTCCACAAGCTGGGTGAAAAACTAATTAAAGTCTCTTTGAATAGTATGTAAATAGGTGTATGTGCAGAACGTTTTGCATACTGAATCCAAGTACAGTAAATCAGAAAGGACTTCCTTCCATTGCTCAGCCACAGTCGACACAGTTTACTCCTCCAATTGGCTTTCATGATTCATCTTCTCCCCTGCTCCACCTCCATTCCCTGGGCACCCATCTGACAGATCTGCAGGAGTGATGGCCAACACCTTGCCATGATTCTTTTTTTCCCTTTACTCCGCGTTTCCCTAAAAACAGATTAAGTTTACTTGTGTTGCTACTTGTGCAGAAACTGATCCATCACTGTGCATAATTACAATGCGCTAACATAAATTCAACAAAACCCAGAAAAAAAATCAAACAACCAGGGCAGAGGTTATTTTGAGACCCGTGACATTAAATTTATTGGGCTCATTTTGCTGCTCTGTAAGTAATTTTGGACTTTTTCCATAGGCCATTAATCTTCCTGCAAATTAAGGGGCCTCTCTAATTTTCCTCTTAATTTTCTGATTAATGCACATGCAATTGAAATGTCAGATTTTACTGCATCAAATGCACCAAGCAGTGATGTCATGCACCCTAAGAATAACACAGTATTTAGCTGACAGTAGCTTGAAGTAGCTGCTCCGTGCACAGGGCGCTTGAGCCAGAACCTCACATGGATCGCATTTATTCCCTGGTTTAAAGGTCACGAGCCGTATCAGAGTGTTTGAATGATGTGACCAGAATATAAAACAGCATTGTGACTACATTCGAGGAAGACATGACGTATTTTCAGCAGAAATACTGAATAGACTTTTTCTGTCATAAAATATAAACCTGTCAAAATGACTTCTTTATAAGATTTTACCATGAAAGTCTCAGTTTTCCAGGATTGTACTTTAAAACTGAAGTTCAAGGAAAATTAAATGAGGGAAAAACGCCAAAGGCACGGCATGCAAGCACTTTCACATAAGTAAATTTAGCTGAAATGCTGAGACTTCAGCATAAGTGACGCATTTTATGTAGTTGTGTTCTACATTAATACAATCCAATCATTTTAGTAAATATTGAATCCTCTGTTTGTTTGTTTGTTTATTTGTAATTTAACCATGTTAATGAAATTATAAAACAGTCATATTAGAAGTCCTTAATCTGAAATAGAAGGTAACTTAAAAGAATTCCAAGTCCTTGAAGAATTTGCCTGGGCTGCGATCAGAGAGGCTATATCACCATGACAACACCCACTGGTTTGTCAGCTCCATTTTCAAAGTGTCATGTTAGGCATTTTTGTCACTCTGAATGTTCTTTCATCTGCTCCTTTATTTGCAGGGGGTTTCCACAGCAGGTAGCCCTGCAGGTCTGTTTTGATAGATTTTTACCACCAATGAATTATTTTTATTTAGTTTTTGTCGTCTAAAAATCCAAATCTGGGCTTTTATCTCAACACTAAACATTAAACTAAACCCAGAATTCTGACTTATGTATGGCAAAAAAGTTTCAGAAAAACAAATAAATAAATAAATCTTTCAGCGGCAGAATCAAGCCTCCATACCTTCTACTTTTATGATACAATCCCTGGTAACACTTTATAACACGACCCACAATAAGGCGCAAGTACCCTGTACTTACGTGCATTTTGCGGGCAACAAGTCGGTTTTTTGCAAGAAACAATGAAACAGGTAAGTACCCTGTACTAGTTGCCTGCAAAACACATGTAAGTATGCGGTACTTGCACCTTAGTCACTCCATAACACGACCCGCACCCCAGAAAGTATAGGGTACTTACAGTGTACTTGTTTCATTGTTTCTTGCAAAATCCTGACTTCTTGCCTGCAAAAACACAGGTTGTGTTATAAAGTGTTACCTAATCCCCAGAGGATTGGTGTAACCTCGCAGAAATTTGCTGGGGATCCTTCACTTCTTAGTCAAATGTGTAACCCGCTACACTTTTGAACCTCATGTGTGTTTAACACTCTCATCCTATATTTCTTGGAGCCAGGAAGCTAGAGGTCTAGCTGGCACTTGACAATCCATAACTTTAGACATAAAAATAATTTCTATATAATTTGAAGGATAAAAAGAACTCAGTCCCCTTGCTTTTGTCACAAAAGGGGAAAATAGCTTTATTTGTATTGGGCTGTAAACACATTAATTCCTGCTGTACACTTCACCATTTTATCATGGGAGTCTATGGGGACTGGCTCCGTTTTGGAGCCAGCCTCACGTGGCCATCTGCAGCTTTTAATCCTTTTTGGCTCAGAAGACTTTTGAATTTCGTGACTACACCAAGCTGAAAATGGAGTCAATTATTCCTGATTCAGCAGAGTTCCATCAAAGGTATAACCTCAAACCAACTAAAACCAGTTTGTCCAAACAATTCTGCCACCCTAAACAGCTTTAACTCTTAAAAAGCTGCAAACTGAAGCTCACATCTGCCTACAAAGCTCAACCAGGCTGATGTGCATGTGTGCACTGTTGTCTTCATGTGGTTCTTGAGTTATTACTGTGCTTGATTAGTGATGTAGAACATAAAACCTTCACCTTAATCTTGCCTATTTAAGGGAGTTGAACTAATCTCTTTTTTTGGTGTAATTACAAGGCAGCAACTCATCAACCTCAATGGCTGGACGAAGCCCAAGCAGACTCTGGAGCAGATCTCAGGCCACTGAGCCATAACACCCCTCCCTTGCAGCTACCTGGGTGGCAGGGAGATTAGTTCACCAATTAATCATTGAAGATTAGGCTTCAGCCTTACGTCTCTAATTTAATGGAAACCATCCCATGAAGAAAGTTACATGGCAATCTTCTCACACCAAGGATTTAGCCAAACCTGCAGGTTAAACCTTCGCCTAACATTAGAGGGATATGGGTTGGATCCTGTGTTTAGGGCAATTTCAAATGATCTTAGTGAAACTGTCATCTTGATTAGCTCTGCTATCCTCGTGAACGCTAAAGATAGCTAAAGGTAACATCATAACTGATTTTTTTTGCTTTGTTTTTGTTCCGTTTTGGTTGTCATAGTGATCTAATTTCCATAAGCTCCTCAGAGGGTTTGAGAAGTCCTTCAGCTGTGGCAGACAACAGGCGTGTCTGTATGCACAACATGCTAAGGTCCTCACTCATACCCATATGGATTGTTATGCAACAATGGCTTTTCTGATCAGGTCAAAAGTTGCCCTCGGTTGGGTGTGATCGGCCTCTGCTGAGGTGATTATGGCAAAGACCAAGCATGAGAGTCAACTGACATTAACATTGTCATAAATGTGATGCAATCTCACGCCAACAGTGACTTCTTAAAAGAATAAAAACCAACAATAAAAACAAGAGTCCAGGGGCCGTGCAGCTACCTCCGCACGCAGGTGCACAAACCTTTTGCAACATGTTAAACTGATCACTTAAACTCACTTAAATTCATTTTTTACTTTATTAATTTTCTAAAAGTGAATATTGCTACTTATCTTTACATCCATGTGTTTGGATTACTTCAGATAAGCTTGCAGCTTGAGTGGAAAATGTTTCAATTTCACCAATTAATTCAATTCTTTTAATCCATTTTCTGTTTCTTCTGTTTCTGTTCTGTTTACATGCTCTTTTTTCAGAGATTTAACCCCTTGATTATAATTGTTTTTGGTTAATTTGGAGATTTGTCTGCCTTTGAGTCTTACCATAGTCAAAGGAAAAGTTTTTTTGAGGTATCATATGGGTCAGGGTGTCAAACTTAAGGCCCAGATGCCAGAATCAGTCCAGTAGAGACTCTAATCCGGCACATTGCATGATTCTGGAAAACTTGACGGAGCACATAAATTTTGGACAGCATCTGAAGCTGGGTAGAAGTTTAGCGATGGAGTAGGGCACTGAAGTAGCTGCCTTTTGGAGCAGCCTAGTCAGAGCCCAAAGCTTAGTCTGCAAGGGGCTAACCTCAAAAGAACCAGACATCAGATCTGCAAATAAGAGCTGATCTTTAGTGTCTAGAAATTGTTTTATTCACTGTGACCAAGCATTCGCTTCCTTTTTCTAATGTTTTTCAAAGTTCAATCACTGTCTACATTTAAAGCATGTAATTATTTTTGTGTTGTTAGCTTAAGCACATTGTGTTTGACTCTACTTGTGACTCAGATGGCACTTATTTGCGCAGAGTAATTCCAAAGAGAACATACATACGTTTTGTAATGGCCACAGAAAACCTGCACTCCTGAATACACAAAGCTCTTCGTGCACAGGTGTGTGCACCTTGACTTGGATTATACATCATGTGGATTAACTTGCCAGCCAGTAGTGAATAGCCATGTGTCAAACAGATTGATGATGATGACAATGAGGAGGCCCCTTTTACCCTCCTTTTAGAGAAGGAGCTCAGGTGTGGGAGATTTCTCAGGATAGCTTGCATTTTGTTGATACTTAGTTTCTTTCTTATAGGAGTTACAAGTCACACAATCATTGTTTTTAAAGTTTTAAAATGAGGGAGATGAGAGATTAAGTGGACATGAAGATTTAAATATGAACAGAAGATTTTCTGGGGATGAATAATTCAGTTATCGTATGAAATGCTACACTCTAATTAACTGATCGCTCATTAGTTTAAGGATAAGAGAACAGCAATGTAACATGATTATATTTATTTAATTATACAACATCAAAACAGAGCAACTTATGATCGATTTCTTCATGTGACCTTGAAAAGAAGAAATGCTCAATTTGCAGCTCACAATCAGGGACAAAGCAAAACCTTGTTTTATAATAAGTGCAAAAAGAAATGCACTTTATGTGTAGCAAGCTCATTCTTTAATTTCGGTTCCTCATGTCATGTGCTCTGCACGTACACGTCTCTTCAACACAACGTGGTTGAGGCCTCTCCCACTGCAGGAAAAAAAAACAGTCGAACTATTTCCTCTGCGCTATAAATGCAGCACGGAGCGCGGCAACATCTGCACTTTAGAGCAGGCGTGGTCAGTCAGAGCTAACAGGTGGGCCGGTGACAGCTGCAGGAAACTTTATCAAGACTTTGCTCTCTCCTCCAGACTATCACTCACAGCTGCAACAAAAATGCCGAAGTGCCCAAAGTGCGAGAAGGAAGTTTACTTCGGTAAGATCTGAGTTCTCTATTACAATTTTGCTCGTGTACTAACACTGTGAGAAGCATCCGGGATTTTCTAGTTTTTAAAAACTGGTGGCTTTTTTGTACAAAGGACGAAACAGGAAACCAAGAGTCTGACAGACTGACTGAGACGCATGCCTTTCACTTGCATATTAGACGGGGAGGGGGGGATAGTAAACCTGTATATGATGCTTTCCTGGTGTATATTAATAACCTGCTACTGTTAAGAAAATAAGAAATGGTGCATGTTTTGTATTTTTGGAAGAGTTTAGCGTTAAAAAAGCAGTTAAATTGCTCAAAAATACGCAATTTACAGGAAGTCAAAGTATGCACGAATTAGGATGAATTATTAGATTATTGCTAACACCTGTGATACATAATATTATCTATACTGAATACACTTAAGCTTTGACAGTCACAAATAATAAATTAAATGTAATCAGATAGTTACACAGATAAATAGCAGCTTTAACAGGTCACTGCATTCTGGAAGCTTTCTTACTGTCAGACTACTTTAGAGTTTGAGGTCTTTGCTCCTGGTGGAAGTGGTTTGTCCTCCTTAATGAGGGATGAGTTCCGTGAATAATGACTTGCCCAAGGAAACAGGTTTCTCCTCTGCTTAAATACACCTCTGTCTATCTTGTGAGAATGCTATCAAAGCAGGGACCAGTTACAGCATCTGGGGAGGAAAAAGGGGGGCTCGCTCATGTTTATTTGTGTCTTAATCCATTTACCACATTGTCTCTTGCTCAGTAGCGCAACAGATAAATCTTCTCTTGGGGAAGATGTATAGAAGCTGAGGCCAATGCAAAATACAAAGACGAGTTTGGACTGTCAGTCAGATGGATGGTCCGTGTGACTTTCCATTCTCCCTGCTCATGGATAAACTCTTCCCTCTTGGCCAATACAAGCAAACCAATTTGTTTTGGCCAGAACAAACCAGCCAGACATGGCTTATTTTTTTTCCTTTTTTTCCCCCAGTTTAGGAAAAGAAAAAGTTTATTTCCAGCCGAAGGAGAAGAAAGCTAGAACAAAGCTTTGCCTTCTTTGTGTGGGCTCACAATCTTCTTGTTGTCTTGAACTGTCTGCACAACTGTCTCACTCCTTTCCACATCAGTGTGCGATTGTCTTTATTGCACTTCACTCCCCTCACATCTTTTTCCATCTCTTTTGCTGCTCTTCTATCTTAATGTCAGCAAGCTCTCAGATGGAAATGATCAGGCTACCGCTGCCTGCCTGAGTGATGGAGGTCCAAGTCAAAAGAAAAAAGAAGCAAATACTTTGCTGTTGATGGAAACTTTTCAGACACTCGTGCTTTGTGCTGCAGGACCGCTGTTGGGAGCAGGGCAGTGTGTTGATTAGGATGTGTAGAGATTGTGCATGCATCTTTAAAGCTTAACATTGAGTCTTGTGTGTTTAATTTACCCACATATAACGGATATTTTTAATCAGCCAGAGCCTCGGCTATGCAGCTAGTTATTTTTTTCTGGACAGAAATAAATGCGGGCTGTTATCTGCTTTCTCATCTAACTCGCTAAATAAGTGTACTTTTATAAACACGTGCAGAAAAAAGTCTAAGTGCTTAAAACGCCCTGTTTATTTCTCCTTTTTTTTAGCATAGCAGCCTGTCCTTGATAATTTGGGAAATGATTTGAAAGTAAAAGTGGGTGAGTCTCCTCTCCCATGGTACGTTTCTCCATTCAGATTTGCATGTTTGTGTATGCTGGACCTGCTCCAACGTGCTGCAGATTCAAAGCTGAGAGCGAACTTCGTTATTCTTCTGTCTGGCTCGCCTAATTTCATGTCATATTATGAGGTAAAATAAATACTGCAGCCGTCGCACAAAACAATAAGACTATCAGATTTATACACGATCAAGGGAGCGTGAACGCGCATCATTATATTCTCCTACATCACTGTCAAGCCACTGTTTGCTCAGCGCATTGGTTTGTTATTTGAAGTTAAGCACAGTCATTGTTTCAGGGTCGGACTTTTTTGTCCACCGCATTCAGCTGAAAAATTTTCAATGAGTTGGCCTGAGAGAGAGGCTGACCCCACCCTGCATCCACCATCTGTTGCATAACCTCGTGCCACATCGGACTATTCTTGGGAACTAAATAGGTCATTTCCTGACATTTTGACAGTTTCATTCTTTCGTGCATCCGCTGTCCTTTCTCACTTTTTAATTTTTAGAAAATCTTGTCTTCAGTTACCCCTATATGGCTCCGAGGTCTCCCTCGCTGAACCTGAGCAGTTTCTTGGCTGCAATTCGACCAATTGTTAGCATGTGACTTGTCTTCTCCATACATGAAACATAGGTCTCTGCTGAGTACGGTTCCCTCCCACTTTTACAGTCCTTATGATGGATCTTTGTGCAGAACAGCGCTGACAATCTGATAAAAACTGGCTATATCAGGGTTTATGAGGGACGCTTCTCAGGGACACTGAGGGCTTCGAGTACCACACCCAACTTTTAAACAGACACTGAATTAATATGTATACCTATTATTAATACACCCCATATGCGCCTCAGATTGTGACCGGCCCAGTAAGTTATTGTGGAAAGTTTCCGTGTCTTCTCCAGATGATACTATGTGTGTTTGTGAGGATAAATTAGAATCCGCTGTGATTACATTTGATTTTTTTTGTGCTTTGCAGCCGAGAAGGTGACATCACTGGGAAAGGACTGGCACAGGCCCTGCCTAAGATGTGAGAAGTGCAGCAAGACTCTTTCACCAGGCTCACACGCAGAGGTGAGATAGTCAAATCACATGAAAATATCCTGCAGTTTCACCTCCGGTGTGCACGGTTTTATCACATCTGCATTGAAGTTGAAGTGTTTTACTTTACTAAAACCACCTTCTAAAGACAGTCATAATGCAGACATGCACAGTAACAGCTTTACTGTTTCCAGATGGTTTGACACATGTTTGCCTCTTACAGCATGAAGGCAAGCCTTACTGTAACAAACCCTGCTACGCTGCTCTGTTCGGACCTAAAGGTAAGCGCATTCAGCTCGAATAATCCAGATTACGCAATAACTGAACTCGCTCCGACCCCTCTCGAACAGCACAATCAAAAAACTATAAAAGACAGACGCAGTCACCTTTGGTACTGAGACTCAGGAGCTGCGCCCTGATTGGGGATAATGTTTTGCATCTGTGTTGTGTAGACTAGAAATGGTCCTATCAGAGCACACTTATCAGCTGATCGCACATGCAGTAAAACATTTAAATGTCTCTTTAAACTCTCAAACTAAATGAAAGGATTTGCTCTGTCTTAGATTCTTGTAATGTTTAACCATTTAACCAATGTTTAATCACTTTTTTTTAAAATTTCTGTCTTTCTTCCTTCCAGGATTTGGACGCGGTGGAGCTGAGAGCCACACATATAAATAAATAGGTATTCACGTCCATCGTCCTTTCATTCATTTGCTTACATTTGCTCGTCTCCTATAGTCTCCATGCCATTTTCATACACAAAGATAGTAAGCAAATCCCTTCTTGTACTTTGCTCCTTCTAATGTGTGTTTTTCTTGGCGTCTCTGTCAGGTTCAGGGGCCCTGCAGTGAAAATGTTGCCTGGAAACTACATGGAAGAAGCCAGCATGCTCAGAAGTCACAATCAAAACCAGCAAACAAACCGTGCTCTCGTTCAGACACATTTTGTGTGCGTGTTCTTTTATTTTATGAATTTGAACTCTGTCGTCTGATTTTTGCATTCCCATTATATATTATGAAGTGACTGTCCTCTGGTCTCATCTTTTTATTAGGGCGGTCAGTCTGATTAAACACTTTTTAAAATTTGTGTCGCTTCTTTTGTTGGTTTTTTGCTCATTGACTCTCTGCAAACTTTAATTGATCCTATGCATGGAGATCTAACTAGCTGTTGGAAAATAAGGAGAACATATTGGAATAAAAGCCAGTAACAGCCAGATACAACAACACAGCAGTAGTTATTGCGCGATGATAAACTTTTGTTTGGATTCTTTGTTTGGATCTTCATCAGCAGGCGGAGCTGTCCAATTGTGATGAGCTTGTGTATTTTTCTTTGCACTTCTCACTCTAAATGATATCGTTTTAAAAATGTGTGACAGAAAACACAAGACGAGTGGGAACTCGATGGCATGAAAGGTCTATTTCTGGACCCACAAAACTTGCTAATCCACAGGAGGACACATTAAAGAGAGATTTATTATCAACATTCTCCCAACCTATGATGTAAAGCCTTACCCACAGCTAAAAATAAATGCCCACTGCAGTGCAGATGCACTGATTACCAGGTCAAGCCAAGAAGAATAACCCATCAGCCTCCTGTTTTCGTTCCGTTTTATGATAATGGAAGATAATGTGAGTTATGACTTCATCCCAGCAGCATTAATGTTTCCATTTTAGTAGCTGGCTTTTGAAAGGAATTGACACCTGAACCTTGACCAGGCTGCTGCTGATGGTTAGGCGGTTCGAGTCTTTGCAGCTCGCCGCACATTTCCGCTTGGTTTCCAGAGTTTTGCCCTTGAAAAGCAGAGCAGCCACCATCGTCTCTCTCCCTCTGCCATCGCAGCAGGACGGTTGCTGTGGCAACAGACACAAATAAGCCACAACAGATGAGCAGTGTGTCCGTCAGTCTGGCTGTCACCCTTTTTGTCTTAAACAAAGAGGCTCGCTGTCAGGGGAAAATCTCGAGCAAGGCCTCAGACACTCAGGCAGCTGATGAAGGCATGCAGAGGATGTTTGGCAATCAAGTCATTTATTTCTGCTTCTCCTCCAAACTGGCTGCGACACACGGTGTAAAAACAGCCTGCTCATACATGCTGAAGGTTCTGTCTAAGCGCTTGTTATTTTCCGGTTAAACTGCATGATAATGTCAGTGAGACATTATCAGGGATTGATTGCAATCTAGTATGATATAAACATCCGTATTTCTATGAAGAAGACCAGCTGATAAATTCCCAGAAGTGCCACCATAAAATGTTTAGTTTTCAGAGTTGCCCCCTTCAGGGCATTAAAAGAAAATAAGTTTTATGGAATTAGCTTTTCAGACCCAGAAGCTACAGTAGGCCGGTCTTTTATTTACGGTCTTGTACTGCACTTAGCAAGCTTGACCATGCTGACAAACTACAAACCCAGTTTTAAATAACTTGAGACGATGTGTGACGATACAGACACCATTTAAAGAAAAAAGTTACATATTTTTTAATCTGATGGCAGCAGTGCCATGTTTACCACTGTGCAGTGTTGGGGAGTAACGGAATACATGTACCGCCGTTACGTATTTCAAATACAAAATATGAGTAACTGTATTCCGTTACAGTTACCGTTTAAAAAGGTGGTATTTAGAATACAGTTAATTTGTTGAAATAAATGGATTACACGGCGGTACTTCCCTGTTTCATATTGTGGCGGGTCAGGACTGTTTGGGTTTTGTTTGACAGCTACTTTCTGTTGTTCCAGGTGGCAGCGTTACGGTTGCCATGGTTACAGGGTGACGCTCTCGCTCTGCTGTTTCCTGGGTGAGAGAGGCCTTTTTGTTGTTGTTGTGCTAAGCTAATAGGCAGAATGCTACCGGTATAGCTCTAAAGAATGTAGCATCATAGGCAGTGTAGTCCGTGCTGCAGGGAGAATGGACTGCCATACACGTTATGTGTCTGTGAGCGAGGGAGGGAGAAAAAGGAAAAGTACGAGCTGTCATCGAGCAAAAAACGGGAGCTGGAAGCATGTAAATATAACCACTGCAGCCAAGAAGAGTGCCTGACGAGCCCAGTTGTAAGTAAGCTATTAAGACTGGACTGTACACCGTGTTCGTGTTTTCCTCCAAAAACAATAAGTTCCGTTGGAGCAGCCTTTCAATGCCTCTCTCTGTCTCTCGCTAGCAAAGTTGACCCAAACAACAAAGTAAAGCTAGTTTTCGGCTACGAGCCCGACACAGAACCCATTGTATTAGCCAGAGGTCCCTTTACTACGGTTCAGAGCCGCGGACCTTCAGTAACAGTAATAAATCACAGCAATAGTACATTCATGTAGTTGTAAACAGCATGATAATATATTAAGTAATCCAAAGTATTCACAATACGTTACTCTCATTGAGTAACGTAACGGAATACGTTACAGAATACATTTTGGGGCATGTATTCTGTATTCTGTAATGGAATACATTTTAAAAGTAACCTTCCCAACACTGCCACTGTGTAGGATCTCCTCTTCTTTTAAAAAAACATGCCGTAAACGTTTGGGACCTGAGGAGTCCAGCTGCTGGACGTCTGGGAGAGGAATGTGTTCCTATATTGTCTTGTCTAGGATTCTAGTTGCTCAACACTCCTGCGTCTTCTTTTGTTGCAAGTTTTGCATCATGATGCAACAAATCTTTGCAACATTTAAAGACTACAGGCAGGTCGGTTTAGCACCTGTATTCCTCTACTATGAAGCCATGCTGTTGTAATAGATGATAAATGCAGTTTATCATTGTTGTGCTGAAATATGCAAAACCTTCCCTGAAAAAGATTTATCTGAATTCGAACATATGTTGCTCTAAAACCACCAAACTCGAATTAACAGATGTAAATTTATTCTGAAATTGTCCTGAACTAGATGCCCGTATCAGTACCGGTTAAGAATTTCCCACCAGTGCATCTGTTGTGCATACAGCAGTAAACATCCGCTATTACACAGTCAACATCCAGAAAAAAGGGAGAAAAAGGGAATCAGACATTATTAGAAACAATATTTAAACAAATCAATAAAAATATGAAGCACTTACAAGCCAGATATGCATCAGTAAAGTCCAATAATGATAATGAAGGTACAGTAGAAAAGAATTGATCAAAAGCTTAGGCAGAAACTTTTTATATTAATCAAGCAAATCTATTTAACGCTTATGGATGTTTACAAGTATAAAGCAGTGAAAACGTGCTTCATTTCTGCGTTGGAAAACTAAATGATCTGATTGAGGGGAAAAGAAAGTCGAAGCAGGTTCCCTGCATTGGAATAACTTTATTTGGAAGTTACGAATAAGTAGGGTTACTTTTCTTTGAATTGGTATAGTGGGGTGCTGTGCATCTAAATGCCTCCTGTGATGATAATAATAGCTACCACTGTGGCTTCAAACATTTCCTTCTCAGCTTTCTGCACAGGAAATACCACATCTTTGTGGTTGTGATGCCCTCAGATGTTTGTGTGAAATCTGCAGCTTTAGTTAAGTTTATAGCGTCATGGTAAACAGCCTTTAGTGCCTGAAATGTGACCATAAGCATTGTCAAAAACAAAAGAACATGCATCAAACGCAGTCAGTGATGAGCAGACTTATTCCTGGCTCCCAGCGGCACATATATGATTCATGTGGTTGAGGCCTAATTTATTAAAGTGCGAATAATTTTGCTGATCATAAAGAAAGCATAGTGCAGGCAGTACACATTCACTAATGCTGACTTACACAGCACTTAAAGTGAAGGGCTTCCAGGGTTTTTTTTTTTTCTGTCACGGTGGAAACCAGGGTAATTTGCCAACACAGACCCGCTGTGTCAGCATGAAAAAGAAAATTGGACCCATGAACCTTTTAAAGACTGGAAAATAATTGTCTCACAGTTGTAATAGCTCATGCACACACAGACCTGGGAATGCCGCTAGAAAGATGGACTAATTCTTGGAAAAGATCCAGTTGTTGTGAACGGGATCCGCAGCAGTTGATAGCATGAAAAGGAAGGATAAAATAAAACATGTTAATACAAATAAAACACATAATTGCCATTCTTCTAGTTTAATTTAAATTATTACTAAACATGAACAGCACATAAAATTAATTACAAGCTCCACAGCAGGTTCTAACTTCTAAATGTTTATTAAAATCTTCTTGAAATTTTATTGACTTTGGCGACCCCTGGTGGCAGTGCAAAACGCTGCACGCGGACCTTGTCCCTGTTTAAAAAGCTGGAGGTGATTTGAAGGCCATTTTTTTATGATTGGTGGAGCACAAAATCAGCAGGTGAGGTCATGGCAAGGATCTGTAGCATCCTGTCATCCACCTGAAAAAGCAGGAACAGATTACAGAACACACTAATTAGAGAACACACTTTAATTGTGGTTGAAATCAAAGTGCAGAGGCAACAACATTAAAACAAGACATGACCAGAGATGTTTGTGCTAAAAAATATCTGGAAACCTTAAAAATCATGATTCTTGTCATATCTGTAATAAACTTCATGGCTTTCTTCGTAATGTGTTGTTGAACTATGTTACTCTGGAGTTTGGCTCGGTTGTCTGAGTGAAATGTAAATAAAAACGGAAAAGCAGTGTCTTGCAGATCTCACAAACCCAGCATATTACATGTTTAAACTGAAAAAATGTTGAATTTTAAGAAACATATAAGGTCATTATGAAACTGATGGAACAGGGCCATGTTTACCACAGCGTAGCATCCCCCTCTTCCCAACAGTCTGTAAACATCTGGGAACTGAAGAGACCAGCTGCTGGACTTTGGGGAGAGAAATATTGTCCTATTTTTGTTTTGATATAAGATTCTAGCTGCTCAAGAGTCCTGGGTGTTCTTTGTTGTATTTTTCATTTTGTGATACTGTGACTGACAGGTCTGGACTGCAGGCAGTGCGGTTAAGCATTCAGATTCTACTAGGAAGCCATCCTGCTGCACAGGACAGTTTCAACTTTGCCTCAGTCCTTTTTAAATAAGATTTGGCCAAGAGAAGATGGCAGTGTTTCTGGGTCTTATTTACATATGGCTTCTTCTTTGCATGATAGAGCTTTAACCTGCATTTATGGATGACTGGGTGAAGTTCATTGATAATTTTAATGGGCTCCTTGCACACAGAGATTTCTCCAGATTCTCTGAATTCTTTGATGATCTTATATACTGTAGATGATGATATACTCTTTTCCCAGTATTTACTTCTGAGACCCTCCCTTTGAGGTGCTCTTTTTAATGCGCAAAAAGAACATTTTGCCACTTAACCTCATTAGTTGTGAAATTTTTCTAGCTTTTTGAATGTTTTTTGTGTTCTTTTGTGAATAACAGATTTGCAGATCAATGCATTCTGCTTTTATTTACATTTCATACAGCATCTCAGCTTTTTTGGAATTTTGTACATTACTTGACTAAATCCAGCCTCCGGTTTCTAGAAGAGGGTTTAAAAAGGACAATGCGTGAGAGCAGGGACTGAAGAACAGGAGGGATATTTTACATCCTTGAGCTTAACAGTGAATCTGTATCAGATGTGTGAGGCTATGGAAATCATAATCTGGAGCACACCAGTTTATACATAGGCCTATGCCTCTGGCAGCATGCTAATATTCCTCCAACATTACATCAGTTTTTCCTACAGGACTGGTCTGCTAAGAAATTAGAAGGTGTGTTTGTGAAAATATTCCTTACACCCGCACCGGCCTGTGAACATGTGGTAGAATGTCCAGCCTGCCGTCAGCTGCTAAACCTGTTAGTGGGATGTTTTAAAAGACAAAAAATGAGAACAGGAAATCAACTGTATACTTTTCACTCACTTAAAAACTGACCCTTGCAGGTAATTACTAATAACTGTTAGGAGTTTAAATGAGTTGTTCACTTTTTCCCCTCCGTTAGAAAGAGGGATTTCTCTTGCTCTAATGGCAGTAATTCAGTCAAGGTTAGCAATTTTCAACAAAGCAATTTTCCTAATTGCTTCCAAGTTTAAATATGATACTGCAAAGATGGCTAAAAATGACTAAAGTTTCAATCATAGGAGAAAAAACCCTCCTGCAAAAGGAGCTCAAAGGAGCTAAGATAATTATCGACTGCTTTAGGCCTCTGATTATTTAAACACAGCAATATGAGATTTGGAAATAACCTTTGATTGAACTACTTACAACTAATCTCTGTGTAAACAGATGGAAAATACCACTTTCATATTTGTCCAGCTACAGCCAGCCGTCAGTTTGTATAGCTCAGCATAAAAACTGAGGCCTTCAACTTCAAACATGCACCACACAACAGGAAGTCCCCTGCTTCAAACTCCATTTGGTGTATAAGTGAGGAAGCTAGCTTCATTTCAACAACGAAAAGGCTATTTCAACACTTTTAATGTATTGTTCATCTTCATTGTCTTTCACTTAAGTCTCTCTGTTTAAGCCCCGTGATAGACTCACAACCTGTCTACGCTAGCAGCTAAGATGCTAAATTTGATAAGTCTAAAAAATATATGGATTTTTTTTTCGAAAGGTGTTCCCATCATTTTCTTCCTCTACCTCATCTAGAAAAAAAATCTGCTGTTATTTAAAATTATTTAATTTAACTTCTTTGAGGTGTGTTGCAGTCGCAGTATTGCTTTGGACATAGCTAGGCTAGCAGTTTCCCCATGTTTACAGTCTTCATGCTAAGCTATGCTAAACAGCTCCTGATTGTAATTTAACAAATTAGTGTATTTCCCAAAACATTGAGCCGCTGTTTTCAAAGATCAATTTTCAAGCTTCCCAAATCCTCTAAAAGTATTGAAAGGTTGACTAAATGTGGAGCAGACATTCTTGCATTGGCTTTAGTAGCAGCAGCAGTAGTAGCATGGTAGGGAAAGGCTGCACTACTTAAAAAGCTAAAAAACTACCTTTTTTCTTTTTATCAGTTACCAGCATTTCAAGGAAGGTCAAGAAAAATTTGACCTTGAGTGAAATAAACAGCAAACTATTGTTTGTTATTAGCCTTATTAATGCCACCTAATTTTACTCATTTTTTTATGTGGTCACCTGTAAACACTCCAGTTGGACAGTATCACAATCCTCCACACTCCCATTAAATAAAATAAAAAATAAAATCCGAAAATAAAATCTGGTGTGGGGAGTTTGTAAAATGAGTCTTGCACAAATCGGGTAAATCAGGGTCATCTCTATCCCCGGTGAGGATCCCAAAGCAGCCTGTTGGCTGTATATGTTAATTCAGAAGTTCAGTTTTCCTTTGAATGACTGTGTAGCAGGAGAATAGCTGGAACAGCTATTGTGAGAAGAATCTGGTCCTTACTTCTGTTACTGATTATTGATGGCTTTCTCAGATACTCTCCCAGTCTTCATCTACACCTCTTTCACCCCTTGATCCCTTTCTTTCTACCCTTCCCCTCTTAATTTCTTTTTTCCATCCTGCCGCCTCTCCTATTTTTGTCTTCCCGCCTTCCCCCTCCTCCTTCCCCTGGTACATTATTCCTCTCTTCCCTCTATCCGCCCTCTCATCTTGTTTACAGGGATTGGGCTGGAGTTGATTAGTGCTGCTGGATGTATCTGTTACCGCTGCAGTGCTCTGTCTCAGCAGATGTGTATAAATAGACCCTCTGGCGTTGTAATTGCTAATAAGGATCCAGTGTGTGTATGTGTGTGCAGAAACGATGAACCGCTGCCATGAACGCTTGTATGGGAGCCAGCTCCCCAAAAACCACACAGAGAGGGGATAAGTCGGCCTCTCCAAGCCTACGAGAAAGCCTCTGCTCTGAGGTAGTTAATGAGACGGGAAGGCCTCCGAGCCTGGATTGGATGTTGGATGTTTGGGAAAATAATAAAAAATCTTGTTATTTTCCATGTGTTTAAGCCAAATTAACGAGTTTAGCAAGCATTCCTCTCTGTTAATATGGCTTCAGGTAGTTTCAGTAACAAGGGGCTCCTTATAAGAATGAAATTCAACTGTATTTTAGTCTGTTTCACACTCTTTGCACCCTCCCCTCCTTCTGTTTAGGAACGACTTGAGAAAATAAACCATTTCCGACTGTGGTGAAACAATGCCATTAATCATTTACAACAATAAACGGGGATTGGAATAAAAGGCCACGGATGTGGTTCTGTGAGGCTGCACTAATCAGCATCCTATCACCACGTCCAGCATCTTAATTTAGCACATTAGTATGCAAACCTTCGCTAATTACGCCTGAATGCAACAATATGCACAGCTGCTTGTGAGGTGGTCAGGCGTTCCCCTCCCGCCCCACCTTGGGGCATCGCAGAGCAGCCTTCAAACATTTCTGTGACTCTGCGCAACCAACAGTTCACACCCACCTCATTCCATAATTATTAGCCATCTGTACAGCTGGTAGATGGAAGCCAGGGTTTGAATGCAATTTATTTTGTCACTTTTTTGTGCTTAGTGAGTGCAACCAGATGAGAAATGCCTGAAAACACGCTCCAATGTTCTAATAAGTGGTTATTAAACCTGGAGGATCAGAAAGCTATAAGATACAATAAAATAAGAGCTGGTGGAAATATATTTTGCAAAACCTTTGAGATGATTGCACAGAGAGATAGCTGAGGGGTATATAAATGTCTGCCGCAAAATCAGCTTCAGTCAGTCAAAATGTTGCTGAGATGTTTCATGTTTGAAATGGATGGGTATCTTGAAAACCTTTCATTGTCTGGACAAAAAAACAAAACAGATTAAACTTAAATCAATGAACCCTTTATACTCTTTGTTGTAACCTTGAACTTTTCAGCAAATGTTTGGAAACATTTGTCAGATTTTAGGTGCTACATTTAGGTGGCAGATCCGTCCAGGATTTGGCAGGATCTGGACATCAGGCTGAGAGTCCTCATATCACACCTCCTGCTGGGCTTGGCTCTGATGGCCAGGCACGGAAAGTAATATATCGGGTTTGAGCAACAACAAAAAAAAAATCCCCACATTCATTTCCTCTCTCTAAAACTCCCACACACACACTTGTTCACACACACTCAGGGAGAGCACCTGGCTGTATTTGTCAGGTTTCTCTTGACACATGTTGTCTGAGCCTCAGGGAGGGATTTGGACTGTAGGAGAGGTGTTATAAATAACCTCTAGTCTCTCTTTGTTGATGTGATGGATGCTCTGCAATACCGGCGCTGATACAAGTTGTCATTAAGTTGCAGGAATGTCTTAGAAGTGTTTTTAGGTGTAAAAGATGAGTGCAATTTTTCAAACTCAACCAACGCTCAGAGATGGATGCGATGGAGGTGTTGTGGAATTTTCTGATTCAGTGTTTGCAAAGCTTTGCCTGCCCTGATCTCTAATTTTCTCCAGCTGTAAGATAGGCAGATAAAGTTTTGTGATCAGGATGCCTGTTTCCCTCCTTGGCTCCCACTCCTCCTATTTGTCTTCCTCCTCCACCTCCTCCTCCTTCTCCTCCCACGGGTTGGAATGAACAAAAAGAGAACGAGAGGACACATCTGAACAGCATGCTGTTCTTGTTTGCCTTTCCCAGATTGCCCTGCTGCTAGTGGGAGTATTCAGTTTCCCTCATCACTTTATCTCCACTGTCAGCTCCTACAGTTATCTCTTAAACATCCTACACAGTCACAGACCATATAGACCCAAGCATCATTGTTACAAAGGCTCAGGTTTTTACAAGTTTTATGCTCTAACCTGCGCATGCGCATCCTAAGCTGCATGAATGTAATGAATGAATAATGAAAATATAAGGTTTGTATTACACACTTTTGTTTTCACTCTAATCTCACCGATAAGAGCAGGAACTTTATCTTTAAGAGCATAACCTCACAATGAGGATGATGTAATGTTTATCTATGTATTCGTCTACATATATATAGATACATAGCTAGATAGATATTAGGAAACTGGGCTAGACTAAAAGACTAGAACAGATGGAGAGTCTCTGAAAGCAATATCCTGAAGAAATGGGAATAAATCCAGCAAAGACCTGAGAGATGCAGCTGATTGATCTACTGTTCGTTGAAGCCTCAGCAGAAATTGTCTCAGTGGAAGGGTGGTGGTCAAGAAACCATTTTTTAAGGAAGAGAAAGAGGAAAGGCTGTAGGCAGTACAGTTATGGTCTAACTGTACTGGAAACCAGCAGAAGCAGGACTGAGGAGCGATGAACCCAAATGAGAAACTTTTGGTTTCTCTTATATATGGAGATCTTTAAGAGATTAAACTGTGTCGAAGAAGAAAGACGGTCATACCAAATATGAACAAACTGTTTTTGTCTGATTTCCTGTATTTCCATGAATATTTAAATATGTTGGAATAAATTGCTGCACTGACTTGCTGTCATGTCCCATATTTATGATACCAAATAGCGTACAGCTATATGGTTAAATATGACATAAGCCAATCAGATTTGATTAAGCCATCACAGAACAGCCTGGCTCTGGGCACAGAACAGCTTCCTCCTCCTTTCCTCTGCCTGAATGAACCGCTGCAGCAATGCTGCCCCCTTGTGTGCTGGCTGTGAAGTAATGCAAACAACAGCAACTGTCACTGTTAGAACTTTATCAGGTCTGGTTTGGTGTAGTGATCGTGGGGGGTGAAAAAAGTGACTCAGAAAGTCCTGCGGAATATTTTAAAACTTTAATATACAGTGCTTCATAAATCATTACTAAAAACACAGGTGGTAAAAATCAAATCAAAACAAATAAGTTACACTGTAGTAAAAAGCACTTGAGATTCCTTTCTGTTTTCATCATTAGTGTGAACCTCATATGAAAATAGCATAGAAAGTATGCAAACATAGAATTCCATTCTTATATAGATTTCTAATCTTTAGCTAAATAAACCTTTTGTCCCCTCAAAATTCCCTTAACTGGCAAGAAGAAACAAGGAAAGCTTGTGGCCTCGACTTCACCCACAAGTCTGCTTTTAAGAAGCGGGAACATCTTTTTTCTGTTGCAACATCCCCCCTCTCCCCTCCCCCGGCATGAACCCAAATAAAAAGAAATATAAATTAACATATCAAACATGTGAACAGTCTGCAATTTCTTTTCTCCGCACTAACTGGTGTACAGTTAAACATCTTACCTATCAGCAGTCAGACACACACACAGACACACGTTCTTTTAACACGGTGCCCCCTGCCACACACATACACACACACACACACACACACACTCGTACGTGAACAGTCTGTGCATAGACCCAGGTTTAACTTGTGGACTAACCGGTAATTGGAGCCTTTTCTCCCCGCTCCCCCCGAGCTCCCCCCACTGTGGTTTGTCCTTTAAAGGAAAATAACCCTTTAACCCATTTGTTGCCATGGCAACAGAAGCTGGCTCTGGGCTGAAGGGCTTAACACAGATATGCAGCGATAGACAGATCAAAACACACCGTCTCCGTGGTCCGACTCGGCGCCTCGTATCAGCAATAAAGTAAACAGAAAATAGGCGACCACAGATGCACGGTGTAGGGTTAAAAAGATATCGATATCCACCTTTGATCAGCCACACTGTTACACAAGTCATTTAAATAGCTTCCTTATCACAGCTATACCACTAACGTGCATTTTAATTTATTTATTTCTTTTGCACACGTTTCCATTTAATTATCAAATGCATTTGTAAGCTGAGTCACGCTGTCCTTTAGCTGCTGCTGCTGCTGACGACCCCCTCCCCACAGCCAAGCTCTCATTGGAGCGTTTTGGTGCCACAACAATCTATATGCAGACTGAGACACTTTTCCATGCTGACTAAAAGAGAGACACTATTCTTCTCTTCTGTCGCATCACGCTTCAATTTAGAAACACCGAATATCAGCAACCAAGTGCAAGAACACAAGTTGAATAACGGCACCGACATTTGCCTGCAAAGAAAAAAAAAATCAGGTACTGAAGTAGAGAATGGTCCCTCCCTTTGTCCCTATCTGTATGTTTTATAGTAAACAGTCTGTGTGAAGTGTTTATAGTAAACTTAGGAGCAAACATTCAAGGGGAATTTGTATGACAGCGATAAAACTCTGTAAAGTTCGAGCTTCCATCTCTCTTAATGCCTGTGTTTCAGCTTTTGCCAGTAAATTATTTACCATCATCAACAGTTTGTGGGGAGTGTAAATAATGAGCTGTGGCTGACAGGTTTAGCTAGAGGGCATGTGCAAGAAAAAATAATAATAAAAGAGCCAGATTTAAGAATCTGTGAGACAGACGAAGCAAAGAACTGCCTCTAAAAACCTACAAAACATGACATTTTAGTCTGAACCAGCCACAAAGAAGAAATTTCCTTTTGTATTCCGTCGGTAATTAGATGGAAGTATGAGGAAAAAGCATACTGAGGTAGAAAGTATGTGCTAAAGGCCTACAGTATTAGTTCAGTTAGCAGTGAGCAAAGTTTCTGCTGCTTCACCCATTTGTTGATGGAAGTAAAGAATTTACTTACACAGGATAACGAGAATTTTACTTTGCTTGAGCCAGATTGTACAAGCTAAAATTTCCACTATTATCGAGACTAATTTAATTGAACTGTCTCGAGTTGGTCATTGCCGTTTTCTGCTTCAATGTGTGCATCTGCAGTTTCAACAGTCTGAGTCAATGCTTCCCATCAGTTACAGCGGTGCCAGTGAGGCATCCGGAGCAGCTGGTTGTAAGCATGAAGGAGAAGGTGGGAGGGGGCCGGGTGGGCTTAAACACTCAGGTAACAGGGGGTCAACTTGTCCTATTGCACATACATCTCTGCCTTTTCTTCATTTCATGTTTCCAAAAGAAATCTCACAGTTATAAACAGGCAGCAAGTAGCATTATTTGAGTTTTTTTGTTTAAATTAAAAAAAAAAAAAAAAAAAAAAACAAGAAAAAAAAAAAAAGCTCTGGACAAAGATGGGAAAAAGCGCTTAATTAAACTGCAGCCAATACCAGAATATAATATTAATAATAATAATAATAATAATCATAAACAGGAATATTCACAAAAAAAACAACAATAACCGTATACAGCTACACAGGCAAAAAAGAAAAGAGTAACGTCACCTGTATACATATCAATAAAAAAAAAAAAAACAACAGTGTAAAATTGATTGTCATTTTGAGATAAAAAGCATAACATCCAAGGCATCGACAGTGAGGAACTAACCGGGAGCTATAAAAGGTGACGGGGCTGAAGGTGGAGTAGGTGGAGGGGGGTTCACAGAACAAAAGCCCAATGAACACAGAGAACCCATTTGGCGCACATGCGTCTGACAAAGCTTTTGGCAGCTTTGTGTCCAGGAGAGCGGCGACACAGAGGCAACAGTTTGCACATGCCATCCATCCATCTGTCCGTCCCGGAGCGGAGAACCTAACAGCACGAGCCTCCGTTCGCTTCAACGCTCCCCCAGCTGTCCGATTTTAATGTCTTCAAAAATTCACCCGATGCTGGACGGTCGAGATGCAGCTTTTAAGCGGGTGCTGTGGCTCATCGTAAGAAGCGAAGTAGAAAAAACTAAACAAAAAGGGGTCTGACGAGTTCCACACCTGTCGAAATGATGCAGGGTGAGTTTCAAACTGGCGAGGAAGGCCGCGGCTGCGAGTGAAGAAAAAGGACAGCGCCGAAAGAAGCGGCATGGCTTTGATTTGACCGAGCCCTGTGACCAAGAGAGGTAACACTTGAAAAGCTTTTCAAGCAGAGTAAAGGGGGGTTGGTGAGTTTTGGAAAGCACGTTGTTCCAACACGAATAAAACACTCTCACTCAGTCCACGCGTTCACAGTTAAATGAGGACACGGGAGCTCATCTGTCCCTGAATGTGCCAAGTAACAGAAGTCTTCTTGTTCCACAAAAATTTACAGAAACTTCACAGGGGGGGGGGGTTTCTTTATTTCTTTTCAACTGTCCTTCTCCTGTCCAGTAACCAAACCTCGCTACCGTTACAGTCGCTGTGTACGGTCTTCCCATTTACTGCCAGTCATCGTCGTCCTCGTCCTCTGCGTCTGAAGAGTCATCATTGGTGCTGTCGCCGCCCACCTGTCGCGTCCCGTTCTGCTGCCGCGCAGCCAGGATGGCAGCGGCCTCGGCTGCTTTAGCCGCCGCCCGCTCCTCAGCCTCCTTCTGCCGCAGAGCCGCAGCCTTCTTCTCTTGCTCGGCGTGGCTCTTCATGTGAGCGCTGCGGCTCTTCACCTTGTAGAAAATCCTGCAGGGTTAGGGAAAAGCAGGTCAAAGATGCATTTTGCTTTCATTGCTCAGAGTGGTTATATTAATGCCTTCATGCTTTACAAGCAGCTAAAATGCAACTCTGCATAATCGCCTCATTTAATATGTACGGCTCTATAAATATGCAATCTGCTACTCTTGCTATAAAGAGGAAAGCAGTGCTGTTTGTGTTTGTTAAGCAGGCTCAGTTAAGCTCAGTTTGTAAGTCTGGAGGTCAGGAACACAAAGCTGCTTTTAAGCATAAAAAAAGAAAAAAAAGCTGGTAGTGGACGGACACTGGACACCAGCTACGTCCTGGCTATGTGCGTCTGTTTGCAACATGACAAATGGAAGTGGCTGAGCACACACAGGGCACGTGTAAGACATCAGCCTCCAACATCACTATTATCAAAACAACTAATCATGTGTTGCCAGAGACAGATAAACCTCTTTCCTCGTCACTAGGTCTGACTTGTTAGATATGAAACTGTGGTTCACTAGAGTTTATTTTTGAAACAGTCAGTGACACGTTGGAAGTTCCTCAGCCATGTCATTGACAACTTAATTTCAGCATATTAAAACAAACAAACAAACAAAAACTATCGGGTACCAATGCAAAGAGAAAAACATGCAAAGAACACAAGGCTGTCTGGAAAAAGGTGGAACCTATTTCAGCTGCTGTTTGCCTGACATGGTCACGGCAAAACAAACCACTTAAGACTGAATATGCAGAATTTGAATATATAACTTTATGAATTATGGTGTAGAGAAAATGTTAAAAGCCCACTAAGCAAAAAGACAGCATTATAAGTAAAAGGGTTCAGCCGGGGGGAATTATTTTATTATTTTAAAGAACACAAAATGAAAATTAGATTAAATGCTCTGGGAACTACCTCATAAAGCCTCTTTTATTCAAGTTTTATTGAAATACTGCACATTATTCAACAACTCACACATTTACTCTAAGCTCAGTACTTCCAGACAGCAAAGAATCAGTCTCTCTGTAAAGACTGAGGTCAAAGTTCACTAGCATACACGAACACAAGCTTCTAAACAACAATGATTTTCACTACTTCTTTGTGCTTTCTCATAAAATTATAAAGAAAACATTACAATCTTCTTTGGAGGATGTACTAAAATTCGATCATTTTAGCTCCACAATAAATCTCACGTCATGTGACACAACAGCAGATCTACAATAAAACATTTCAAAGCTGTGAATCACCTAGCTGGATATCTGTGGTGGAGGACAGTCTATAATGAGGACACTGAGCTGGTGTGAAGAGCAAGTGTAGTGCTCTTCAAGTCATTGGGTAGAGCTGCGCTGACAGGAGGTGTGATGTGCCGTATCTACTCGGTGTTTCGGTTGCTAGGACACAGTTGGCAATAACATGGCCGGTGTTGCCAGAGGACGAGTTGCTATTTTACCAAAGCATGACAGGACGGTTTGATTCTTTCAGTGAGACACCATGAGACACTTCCCTCTATTTACCATTCATATTCCAAGTGGGCAAAAGTAGTACAAATATTTCCGACAAAATTTTTATTTTTCCCATCTTGTCCTGTCTAAGGCTACTTACGCAACTCGAATGAGTGCTGCTGTCATCTTTACATAAGCAAACAGACTCACCCCAGCCTCTCCGACACAACAGCGGTGACTGATGCCACATTTCTGATCACTGACCTGCCACATTTCTTGCAGGGAAATTCCCCCTCCTGACCAGCTGGGCCTTTGTTGCCTGTCGAAGGAGTCGTCTTGCGGGCGTTGCTTTCGTAGCGCTGTTTGGAGCTGGGAGGTGGCGGATGAGGGGGGTGAATAACCCGGGACAGCGACTGCTCCCTCCCCGTGTCGTCCTGGCCTTTCATAATCAGAACGGTCCCAGGCTGCACACCCAATAAAAGAAAGAAGTGCTGTTAACATGAAAACTTCAAAACACCTTTAACATAGCTGCTTAGTGCAGCTGAAGCCACTTTACAAGCAGCTTTTATATAGAATAGCTTCACAACGGTATGCGTGTGGATGCATAAATGAGGACACAATCAAACTGCAACATACGCACAGCCTGAATTCATCTTTAACATTTAAAAAAATGAAAAAGAAAGGAGGAAAGTTTCTTGTTGAGTCACCGTTTCCCAACAAAGACTATGGAGTTGCACAATGCAGAGCAGAGAGCTGAGGGGAGGACTTGAGTTTTCTTCTCCAAAACCCCAGCGGGGGGCAGCAAAACCAACATCCAACCAGCAACTCATGTCAGGTTCAAAAGGACAAATCTTCAACTGACACATTTCTAAAGCAGGAATCGGTTTGCTGCAAAACATTATCCATAAAATCTAATCTTATCTTCCCAAACTCTCCTGCAGTTTCTCTTTGCTTTAACTTAATTTATATCGAACTTGTATGTTCAATCTAAATCAGTAGATATACTCGCTTTACAATATCTTTTAGAATAGTTTGTGTGTGCACAAAAGCAAAAAACTAAAGATGATTAAAATAAATTACATTATTTCTACTGTGAAAATTTTTTTTGGTAAAAAAGCACGGATATTATACTACTAAATAATACACTATATGCGATAAGTATAATGAGTATAATAACCACAGTAATGATAGAAATTCAGTGCAACCAAACTAGAGCACCAACCTTCATATTCTGGGGTTGTATTATATTAAAAATACTGTTTTACTCATTTTATCTCATCTTTGAGGACAAAGAGGAGAAAACACTGAAAGGAGAGACTTCTGCGCTCGCTGCTCAGCTATACATGTTTTCATTTAATTTATTCACACCATCATTAATTCATGCAGCTCTTCTAATTGCACACGTACATTCTCTGTGGACGGCAGCGCATGAGACGTTCTGGTAGGGCAGACATCCGGTTTCCTGTCAGCTGACCCTTCCCATTTCCTGCTGTCCTCCTCCCGCTGTGGCTCCAGTCTGTGAGAGCCCTGCTGGTCCAAGAAGAACATTGACTGTAAGTCACACATGTCTGAGGGAAACTTACATCTACTAGTATACAATTCATTTTGAGAGCTATTTTGTACATGACCACATTCGCACTGTGGCTACTTAAATACAATTATAGCAAACATGCTGATATAGAGATATATATATGCATGCAGCACTATTCAGTTGCCATAAAACCCAAACAGCCTGCAGATGTACTTTTTTTTTTTTTTTAACATGCTCTACCTTCTATTATCAGTGTGTAAGGTTACTATAGACACCATGAACCACAGTTGCAGACAGCTACAGACTTTTACATAGTTCAGTTCAACAGCGATCAGTGAGGATATTTGCATTTATTAAACAGACATCCTTTTATCTGCTATTTTCTGCAACGCTAATGTAAAACATGGTTTAAGACTGACCTTGTGGTCCATCTCCTCTTCTGTGGTCTTGCTTTCCAAAGGCTCTGTCTCACCGTAGGTTAGCGTACCATTGCGGCCAGTCTTCACACGCTTCTTATAGGTGTAGTAAAACTCCACACACTGGGCCACCGTCTTTGTGGATACCTGTGAACCGCAACCGCGCTCTTTATTAGTGAATTTTAAACATTTCTCTTTTTTATACAGTCACTCTACATGGATGAGCATTTCAGAGCTGCTAAAACAAGCAATCGTACCCAAATGACTTATTTCTGAAAACAAGAGTTCAGAGCTTTAAAAAAAACCAAACACGTGTGTGTGGGTCTTTTTATGCATCATGGCATTTCAACTTCAGCTTAATTATATCTGATTGCCTTGAAAAACCCTGTTGCAAATTCAGCTGGAATGATTCATTTCAATATTGATTCATCTGCCATTTCCTCCACCTCTTTTTTTTCTTTAGTAGTCAGTGAACTATGGTGTCAATAATGACAAATGCCCATCACAATGATAGACAATGATAATGACAATAAAAAAGACAATGTCAGCACTAAATCTAATTCAGAAGTTTAAATTTGATTTTACTAATGAAGCTAAAATAACCCAGCTAACACTGTGGCTACCACTTGTCCAACTACGCTTTTTGATGATCATTTTGTACTTAATTCAGTTAGCTTAATCAGCTAGCTGATGTGCTTGGTGCAGAGTGGCAGGTAAGGAGCTCTCCAGCCTCAGTCTATAGTAAAGGCATGGACCATGCTAGTGCCCAGTATTAGCTTTCTCGGGTTCACTGGCTAGAGAGAGGCTATTTTAGTAAAGCAGTAACCTGAATGACAAATGATGCCACATCACCCTCTCTTAAAGTGAGCGTGTTTGCGTCTTGACGCTAGCCAATGATAGTTAAAGTAACGTTACAGGGGTTGTATCACATCCACCATATTGGATGTGATGCAACATCTTCTGGGGAAAAAAATGGTATTCCCAAATGGTTGGCAAGGAATTGCTGGCAGTTGTTGGGTGAAGCTGATCACAAATAGGGTGTTACACCTTAAACATCTTTAGGATTCTTTTGGTCACTAGCAGATATTTGCAGTTGCCTGAAGTTGTAGAGACAAACTTCTCTGCAAACAAACTCCAACTACTTTCAGAGCGGTAATAAAACTTGGAAAAGTGTGCAGTAAACTGGAAAATGATCAAATTTGCTTTGCTTTGAAAGCACATGGCCTAAGTTTCCAGTTCATGCTGCACTTTTCACAGTTTCACTACCATTCAGAAAGTAGCTGGCGAGTCTGCATGTAGGCTGACCACAGCAATCTGCTCGTGACCAAAGGCACAGTTGAAGAATATACATTTTTGTCCCCTCACGATCCCTGGTTGCCAGATGGTTATGAACCAGCCTCTAGGCCTGTGTAACTAGGGCCTTATTCACTGACCCTACACTGTTACTATGGTTATCATAGGTCCAATATGGCAGACAAGTAAATGCCATGTGCAAAATCCTCAGGAACCTCAGTGACACTGAAATTTTATTTTTGAAAGAGAACCTCCTTGATCTCTGAAATGGTTCAGACAACAAAATTGTATCATTTTGCACTTTTGAGAAAAACCTGTTGACTATGAGACACCAAAAAAAAAAACATCAAACCAAAAGGAAATACTTCTATGAAGCGACTCAAAGGAAGAAAAATATAATTGTCTTGATCATAGTAGAAAGTGATCGACAGCTACTAGATGGCCTTGTTCTTCCATCACTGTGGTCTGGACTTCCCTCTCCTTGTGTTTGAAAGGACACATACCTGTTTCTGCACCATGAAGAAGTCTTTCTTGTATGCAGCGATGCCTTTGTTAAACTGGCGTCTCTCAGCTGCTGTCCAACTGTCTGATCCTGTAGAAAGACAGAGGAGGAGGAGGAGGAGAGATAGAAAGAAAAAAAATGCAGTTGTTAGTTTAAAACACTCCAAAACTATCTGTTTCCATATAAAGTGTGTGTGTGGAGCCTCGTCAAGTTCACTTCCACCCCCACTCTCAACACACACACACTACTGGATAAACAAAGGCTCCCCTGTCTCCTGCTTGGGATTAACCACATGCTGCAAGCCTCTCCAGCCCCCCACCCCCCCACCCAATTCTCCTACTTCCCTCATCACATTGACTCTGACAATCCTCCACAGTCACCAACTAACCCACCACGGCCACACTCTCACTACTGCAGCTGCTGCTGCTTTGAGGCAAGGCAGAGGGCTCAAAGTCAATCACTGTTTTAATGATGAAAGCACAAAAACTGGGGCTAAAAAAAAATGGTCTAAAGAATGAAATGAAAAGCCAAAATATGCACACATGGGGTTCATCTTGGGTGAAATCAGAATTCTCAATGATTTATAAGAATTTTTTTTGAGTTTCTTGAAGTACCAGCTGGTTGGAGTATAACAGAAATAGCAATAATGGATATGACTTTTACTTGACAAGGTCACAGAAACAAGGATGGTGCATAAATACGGTGCAATTTAATTTGAATTTAATCTAATCTAATCTAATCTGATAATCTTACCGTATAGCAACTTGCTTTGTGCAGTCAGTCTAAAAACCTCACGTTATGAACTTAATATCACTGCAGACCGAAACCAAACAACTTGGATACGTTTAGTACAGAAAAAGGCTTGAAAGTCAACTTTTTGATAGTGAATCCAGTATTTTTTCCAACTTTACAAAACATCTCAAATACCCTTTTTTAAAATCTAACATTATTTGAAAGAAAATAAAAAAAAGCTTAATTTACCTGAGTAATGATAGTTGGCCAAATGATGAGACTTTGGGAAAATTGGATTCCTCAGCATCAGCATGGACAGAGCAGCCTGAAAAACAAATAACATACCATTAGTGTTTGAAAGTGAACAAACACGGCACAGCAGCTGCACAGCAGTGATTGTTACGAGCCTTTACACAGCCAGTCCCTCCTGCTACACAAAGCCAACTCTTGCTCTATTAGGCGCTCCAATTGTGCTTTTATAGATCCGTAAAACACTGAGCCAAAGCGTGAATCAGTTTCTCACAGGTAACTAGGGACTGAGATAACCACTGCTCTCACTTTCCCTGAAAATGCCAGGTATCTGAGGGCTTTATATCATAATTGTGCACACTCTCTGCCATTGTCAAAATAACAATTAACTTTGTGCTCTTAAAGGAGAAACTGACTGTGCATGAATGCTGGAAGGCGGCAGCTCGAGCCAGCCCGCTGCAGAGAGTGGGCGCTATGACAGCCCCCTCCCCTCGTGGTTTCCTTGACAACGTTGGACCACTGCTGGTCGCTAGGGCCTGAAATCTTAACCAGCAGCATCATAAAGCACACTGACAGCTCTAGTACTACGCTGCAAGACAACTTCTGCTTCAGCAATGGAAGTATTGATTTAAGATCTGCATTAAAGTCACTGTAATGAAGTGCAACGTAATGCGCAATGCAAAGAGTCTTCCTCTGCTGATGAGTATCATGCATAATTACCATACCATCATCAGTTACATCCTCTTTAAATTGTCTTTACACTAAGCCCCTATCAAGTGTGACAGAAGAACACTTGTGTGTTTCAGGAAACAGTGACTGACATTTAGCATTGTTTTTAAAGTCAATATATATAAAAAAGTCACTGGATGTTCAGTTGCTAGGAGTTTAATGGGGTTGATATGGTGGGTAAGAGCCACTAGAGATGCTGTCTCCTCAACATTTAACAGCAACCACTCTTTGACCTCGTTACAACAAGCGCAGAGTCTATTATTTCTCACACACACTGAGGTTTGGTGTGTTTTATGTAAATGTTTTATTATTCTGCTGTTGAACGCAGCTGTGAAAGTTGCGTTTCAGTCGGTGGCTTACATGTTGCAGTATCAGCACTGAAATCTTCACTAGATCGATCTGTTCATGTGCTCAGATGCAACTAGTGGTCTGCAGTAAGTATGAGACACAGGATGCACCGTAGCTGCAGTGTAGTGGAACACCCGTCTGTCCAGGCAGATTTCTCAGGAACGCCACGCTGAGTGATGGCAAGGTCATAAACATTTATGTCACATGTTGCATTTAAGGCGCTTTTCTCTTGCGAGTAACGCCAAGAAGAATGTGTGAACCTGACAACGTGACTGACAGCCACGGCACATTTTACTGGCCGTGCTGTCTTTTTCTCTGAGATCAACGTGTGAAACAATGCAAGAAAGCACACTCAAAACATAACACTAATCACCTGGGAATGCAGCGTACAATTTCATCAACCACTAAAGATATGTTCACTACCACATATGACAAAGAAAAAAGGCAGATAGCTCCGACTAAGAGCATGAGAGCTATCAGAAATGTGGCATATTTCTTTTAAAATCTCCCTTAACCATTTTATGTTTATCAACTGATTAAATAAGTGTTCCAGCTCTACAGCCCCCAGCAGCACATGTACCTCTTTGCGCCTCGATACAGGAGGATCAGTCTGCTTCTGACTAAACAGCCAAACGGTTTTACTATCTCTGTCATCTCAGGCCACCGGGGTTTCAGAACAGAGTAAAGTGAAATTCTACTGATCACTCACTTCCTTTCACTACTCACCAAGTGCTAAAGGCACTGAATGACTACATTAAAAACATGCCCAGCACATGTAAGGGCACTCATCACTAAACCCAACATGTATAAGCAGGCAGTCAGTATATTCTATAATATACAGTAGTGTACTGCATAAATCTCAAAGCAGCACTCATTTTATCTATGAAAAGTAGAGTATTTTTCTACCAACACAGTGATTCCCAATGATTTATTATCCAACAACTTGGTATATCTCAGCATGATGTGCAGTGTGTCTTTAAAATTTTCGAGGAAATTGGACGTGTTGAGCACAACAAGAAGAGGTCTACAGAAGATTAATATCTGCCATTCTTCAGGAAGGGAAACAGGAAGAAAAGTCTGAGGTATTCCAAATTACACGAGAACTGGACTGAAAATCAGTGGCAGTAGGTCCAATAAAGTGCTAAATCCAACCTTGAAATCCAAATCAGTTTTACCATACAACACAATCTGATGATAACTGCTTCATTTTTCAGCATTAAAATGATCCCAAACACACTCTCAGTTCCATAAATGCATATGTAGTTTACAAAAAAGAAAGAAAAAAAGACCATGCAATCCTATCAGTAATGAATTGGCCTCCCCAGAGGGGATCATATTGACTGAGATAAATAATGTTGCAATAAATCACTGCACCCATTTCCCATTTTCCTAGAAAGGTATAATGAAATATTGGGTGGCTCAAGATTTTTGCAGTGCATTTTTTGAAATGGTGCTGGTCTATTTTCAGGGTACCGGAGATACAGCTTGACATGTTTTCTGCAGGCAGGATTTAATTATTTTGACAAGGACACATCAGTACAAATACTGATTTTTTTCTTCATTCCTCTGCCTTTTTTCTCCCACACTGAACACGCAGGCAGAATTGTTCACATGAGATTTAAAATAAAAAAATCTCAAGCAAAATTGCCAAATATTCTAGCTATTTAAATGTTAGTAATTTATTAGTGCATTCTTGTCTGCTTTTGTGCTGTGACAAATATAATTCATTCATTCTGTTACATGGAGCACTGCAACAATAAATGAGCATATAAGAACTATGCATGATGCCTTTGTCTCAAATATGAAATATTACCATTTAACAACTTCAACTGAATGTTACTATACTGTAACACGATATAATCTGTGTGGACTTTATCTGTGATCTGTAAGTGAAAACAGTCTTTAAGAGGTAAACAGGTTGGTGTAAAGTGTGAGTGGGCTACAAGAAAACCTGGCTCGAGTCCGACCACGGTGAAGTACAGCTCCCAGTTATGTTTTTATTATTCATAGTAATCCCTGTGCCGTCAGTATGGATTGTTCTGTTGAACTCACCATTATGTCCCCTTTGCACTCGTACAGACAATGGTGGGCTAACTCCTGGTTGGTGCCTCCTCCACATAAAACGCTGGAGCAGGCCAAGTGCATGAGGTCTTCCACTGCAAAAGCAAGAGAGAAAAAAATGATTTTGCATACAGTGATGACAATAAGAAAATGTATTATTAAGACATGCAATACATGGAGACAAAATATGCTTGGTTTATGGTTGTTTTTATTATCCATGACTCAACAAAATTACATACTCCAGCTGTTAAATCAATTCCGCAATATTGCAACATTTATATACTATGAATTAAAATTCTTATGAAGAGCCGTTTTTTTTCTTTAAGGCCACTTTCATTTATCAAACCTTTCACTGCACCACCATCTGCGTGCCATTATATAAGCTTTCGGTTTCACTTCCTATTCTCAAAAACTCTCAGGTAGTGACTCACCTTTCTCCTCAAGGTCAGGTTTTCCTTCCAGATCGCACAGGGGAACCCAGACCAGTTCTGCACGATGATGATCCTGCTCGACAGCAGATCGCTGCCTCAGCTCTGGTACTTCCGCCTGGTACCGTGAGCCAATATTTATGCGTCTGGGAACAGGACATCAGTTTTAAAAAGGCAAGAGGGGTTTGATCTATTTAAAATTCATCGACTCTTTCTGCATTCACGAGGCATTTATTCACTCTTAAATATTTTAGCAAAGACAGCATTTGCTTTATGAGTATCAGTATCAAGTTGCGCTTTACAGTAAAGCTCGTGTTGCTTCTAAGAACGTTTTTATTTTCTTTGCTCGTCTGTTATATTCTTTAAAAGGTCACAGAAAAATTGCTGAGGAGCTCCAGCTCTGAACATTGCAGCTCTTGTACTGTTAACCCAGATGAACTGATGGTCTGGATTTAGCAAGAAAAAGAACAAAACCATGCAAAAATAAATGTGAATCAGATACAGTTCTTTAAAAGCTTACATATCAATGCAAACCAGATATCTCAGTGTGAAAGTTGTGAAAATTATGCTGTCAACAGATAGAGCTAGGATATCCCCTCCCTCCCTTGCATTTCCAGAGAAACTGCAGTGTACCCAGCTGAGTGTGTGTGTATACTGGAAGCCTCCCCCAGAGAAAGTGGGCTGCTAAAACTTGACCTGCAAAGGCTGTTCTTTCTGTTTGAAAGCACACCAGATCCAGCTGAAAACATGACTTATGGGAAGCCTCCCTAGCTCATCCCTGCCTAACATCTGAGCAGCTGGCATCAGTGAAGCAACAGCTTGCACAATGCACCCCCATAAACTGCAACTCGTCGTTGATGCAACTACAAAAAATGGATTTTCATACACACCCAGCTATCAGTGGCTTTGTTTATTCATGGAGTAACTGCTGACTTTATCTAGAAATGCATTTAAGGTTGTAATTATTTACATTTTTATTACAGCATCTACTTTCACTAGTTTTCTGGAGTGGCCATTCTATACATTTACATTCAGTAAATGCATAACGTTCTATAGAGTAGTTTTCACTAGCAGCTGTAGTGTATGCCATTCTCACCCTGGATTCAGGGTCCTTCCATCTAGGATCTTACCATATACAACCCTCACAATCTATTACTCGTTCTAGGCATTTCTTTTCCAACAGCAGGCCTTTTTAAAGTTTTGATTAAATGAGATTGTATATTATTGTTTCTTTGCATTTATAACACAGTAAGTGCAACCAGTGAGCATCCTTAAAGCAAAACAGGTAGCCCCGCTTTACTATCAGTAACGGCTACATGTGCCCATTCTAATCACTTTCCAACTCTGCCAAAACTTTAAATAACATTTGCATATCACACTGAAACCAGGTTTCATGTACAACTTAAAAAACGAGATGTTCTAGTGCGACGTTGGGCCACATAGTTGATTCAAAGAGACAACTTCTGGTAATAATGTTAGCTGTGGATGACAGAGCAAAAGAATTCAGTGGTAACTGTGGTGAGGGGGGAAGCTGCATTAAAAGACGGGATTAGAATTTCAAGAAGTCTATGTTCTCATTCTAGACGTTTCATAATTCAATTCACTGTTATGCTTTGAATAATTCATTGTAGCAATATAATTCCTTTCAAAACAGCACTTAACCTCTAAACTGATCGTACAGGAGAAATACTCACGGCTCATTGCTGACCGGAGTGGCCTCGCTCATAGCAGACAAAACTGGTGGTGTGATGTCGCAGCTGTCTAAGGGGGCAGCAAAACACACACATGACACACTCACTCCAGCAACAACAAAGACACAGCACAGGAGTACACTAACATGCAGTCCGTCAAAATTCTAATATATTTAAAAAAAAACAACAATTGTACCTGGTCTTACATTCAGTTTCTGATGGGGAACTACAGCAAGGTGCTTATTACAAGTGCACAAAACTTTGATCCACAGGACATCTAAACTGGAAATTCATTCAATCGAGTTTTATAAACTTCCTTTTTTACTTACTAGATCGCAATAGGCTGCGTGTGGCTGACTTGGGTGTAGCGGGAGGGGGCAGGCCTGGGCCACTGGCCAAAGCAGATGACAGGAAAGTGGAGAAGTACAGGCCGGTGCCTTCACGAACAGGGCTGAGGATCGGCGGTGGTGTATAGGGGGGCATGGTGATAGCATTGTCGGCGAGGCGTACGGGGGAACGTAGGTGGCTTTGGTAGGGTGTAATGCTGGAGTAGACAGGCGGGGCGATGAATAAAGGTTTAGGTGGCGGGATGAAGAGAGGCTCAGGACGTGGACGGCGTTTGGACTTTTTGCCATCGTCGTCTTTTTCACCCTCTGCGCCATCGTTCTGGGAAGGAAGGAACATTTTATTTTCTCAAATTAAAAATATGCAAAAAAAAAAAATTATACACAAAGTTGGTTTAGTGACTGTAAACGCCTCAAAAAAGAGAGAGAGAGAGAACAGGGACCCCAACCCTCAAATCTTAGGTACATAATGTACAGTATGGCAGTGCTAAACCCTGCTAATCTGCCTGATCTGGGACAGGGCAAAGAGTTCAACAGCTATCCCCCCCTCCACCCAAATAAATGAGAGAAAGGGAGAAAAGGGTACAGGACGAATATGGGGGCAGGGAACGCATGAAGCATGGCTGGGGGAAGGGAGAATGTGTTCATGGGTGGGACAATGTGGAATAAATTCAAGGATTTATAGTTGGAATTAAACAGAAAAAAACAAAACAAACCAAATGTATATAAAAGCTGGGACTCCAGTCTGTTCTCCCCAACTGCATGGAGACTCCCATGCAACTTCCCTCTGAGATTTTGGTGAATGACTTCTGCATATAAAAGTGTGTTTTAAGTGTAGAAAAAACCAGCAAGAATTTCATGTGTATCCACCTGCTCTGCGCTGTCTGACAAGGAGTTCCTCAGTGAGCGTCTTCGGGTGACGATGACCGAGGGCTTGTGGTCTGCGCGCCCGAGATCCTGGGAGTTTGAAGACCTGTGAGGCCAGTTGGTTGCCAGACTTGCTTCGTCACTCTCGGGAGACGAGGGTTCCTGCCTCCGGACTGGAACAGACACGGGGATAACAAGTGGAACAAGGTTGTCGTCTCGAGGTCGCTTAGGGTTCATAATCTCTTGTTCTGTGGGACTCCATGGCCTGTGTGGCTCCTAATAGAGATGAAAAGTCGTTATTGCAATGCTCTTTATAAATGGTTTTCTTTTAAAGCATATGACATATCAAAAAATTATACCCACACTAAATGAGTTCTGCCTACTCAATAGTATTTTTTTAAAAAAAAGCTCCTCAAACAACAACACTGTGACCACTAAAGACTCACCAGAAGCAACAAGCAAAAAGGACAACTAATTAAATCAATTGCCTATAAACAACATCTGTAAACAATGCCACTGCCTACCAACTCCAAGGAAGAGTAGCTTTGTTTTCCAGCTTAGCACACGCCAGTAAATAGATCTGATTAACAGGATGGGTGTTAATTCATCTGAACAGGCTGCCGAACTCTAATCAGTACAATGAACTGGAATCCCGCTAAACAACACTAAATAGGCACCAATCACATTGAGAAAAAAAAAGCACAAGAGAAAGTGAACTGCTGTGGAAAGAAACATTTCAAATGTCAGAATTTGAAATATAATAATGTCTCACTCTCAGCCTTTTCACTGTCGTATTTTACTGCTAGGTGCAGCACTTTAGTGACATATTTAACATGCACTTCGACGGAACAACCCCCAAAGGCATTCTTCACAGTTTTTTTCCTTCGACAAACCATAATGAGTGGGCCCGAGCAGCCTCTGTGCCGCGATCAACTGAGGAACAACTTCAAAGCCATTTAAACGACCACATTATAGGACAGCTGAAGGCAGATGCATGCCGTCTCTGCACGCTGCATCTTCATGGTTAGAAAGGCATGCAGCACTGTGGCTAAGCTGGAGCAGCTCTCATTATTGCTGGTGGAAAACTCCAGCCCTTCCACCAGAGTGGTGGAGAGATATTCTGCTGAGCACTGCAGGCAGGACAACCCTGCACCCCTCCCTGTATAGATAAAGGGGGGAGGGCAGGCTGGAGTTTCTCTGCTTTGAAGGGGAGGGCGTGCAAGCATGTAACTAAACACACGGCCTGTACAAGCAGCTAACTGTGAGGGAAATTCAGGCCAAAGCCATGCTTAACTATAGACGTACTGACTCAGCACTGTTTAGCAACAGCATTTGTTGCACAATAAAGACATTCAGCACATAAACACAGATAATTGTATGACTTTGCATGGTACAGTCAGGGTATAATATCAGGTTTGTACATTTAACAAATCCTGTGAGAGGTGTAAAGTCATACATGGAGGCTTTCCTAGAGCACATTTTACTCCAATTTAATATTTGCTATGTTTTGTCTTAGCTGCAGATTTTCCCCACAGGGCAGAGCTGAGCAGTTTACTTTTGCGGCGTACACTTCACTGGGCTCTGATTACATTCAGCATCTCTTCCAGCAACACGTTAATCACAAACAACACAACTTTTGGCACAGTTTTCCTGGCAGGGGCATTTGTCCCAGTTCCCACTCTTGCTCTGGGAGTAAAAATCCCAATGCAATTATACCCTGGGATAACGCTAGAAACCTAGACTTTCAGCTCTCACCGAAATATTTGCAATTAAGACTTCCAGCTTGTAGCGACAAGTTTAGATTTAAACAGCAGTGCAATCACTCGGATTCAGAACATTCTGTCCTTTTGCATCAATACTTGTTTCTGCCGTCCTTATGCTTGATAGAAAACAGCTGAGAAGCAGATGAGTGGGCAAAACAACATGGAAAACAGAAAGGCACATAAAAGCAAAGGCAAGGGGGGAAAAAAATAGCTGCATTGCCAGTTTCCAAATGAAATTATGCATTTACCTTAAGATGTGATGGTGGAGACTCCCTTTCTGAGGCCTTCTGAGCAAGCATCTCCAGGTTGACCTCCTGGGAAACCCTGCGTTTCCTGCGTGTGCTTTGGATGACACCTGTCGGGGCTGCCTGGATGTCTCGTGACCCGTTCTGCGGTCCCTGAAGCACTGGTGCTGACTGCTCCAAGGGGACAGGCAGGAAGGGATTGTCCGAAGGCGCGCCGCCCTCCTTGGAGAGCCGTCGAGATCTGCGAAGCTGCGTTTGGGATTGAGGCTGCGTCTGAGGCTGCGACTGAGTCAGGTGCTCAGACTGCAGAGGGGGCTGCAGCGGGTCTGATGGCTGCTGTGGTTCTGGTGTGATGTCCTGGATGATTGGTTCCTGGATCTTTGGCGGCGCAGGACCAGAGGACTCGTAGGAGTGTACCACAACGGGCTGGGGGTGAGCGTGAGGGTTTGCATTTTGCACACCAGGGTAATAGTCAAGCACATGGGGGTTTTGTTGTTGCAACTGCTGATGCTGCATTTGCTGAATTTGGAGCTGTTGCTGCTGCTGTTGCATCTTTTGTTGCTGCTGCTCATGCTGTATTTGTTGCTGCTGCTGTAGCTGTTGCTGCACATGTTGTTGGTGCTGAAGGATTTGTTGCTGCTGCATTTGTTGCTGGATTAGATGTTGCCGTTGTATTTGTTCTTGCTTCTGCAGCTGTTGTAAATGATGTTGGGATTTTGCATTCTGTGCCGAGTAGTTTGGGGGGTTAGGTAGAGTTGTCTTGTTACCTTGGAACGTCTGGTAGTAGGCGGGCAGGTGCTGCTTGGGCTGACCAAAGGCCAACTGGAAGGACTGCAGGACTGAGCTTCCTCCTGGGTGGGATGTACTCTGCTGCTGGGTGTTGATCACCCCTGATTTTAAGGTGTCCTGAAAAACTTGCGGCTGCTGCTGTTGCTCCCACTCCATCCCCCGAGACTTGCCTACATCCCTGAACACTTCCACTGCAGGTTTGTCTGCAGCTCTGTTAGGGGGTTGTTGATGTGGCTGCAAGCCAGCGGTCTCTTGCATTGACTTCACAAATACATTCTGGGTCCTTGAGTCAGTTACTCCTCCAATATAACTTGGAAAGTTCTGCCCCCAGTGAGGCATGGTGGTCCAAGGTGCAGCTCTCGACTGCTGCTGATTGGGCTCCGGGTGAGCCCACTTCATGGGTACAGTCTGCTGATAATGACCCCTGCTGTGGTCGCCCTTATCTGGGCTGAAGATGACAGAGCTGAGGTACATATGAGGGCCCTCTGGATTGGATGTCACAGTACTTGCAGCCTCACTCTGTCCAGGCTCTGAAACATTACCACTCGCCACATAGTAGGACCCATCTGGGTGCTGAGAAGTCTCCTTCATTGCTACACTTTGATCGTTGAAAAATGTGATTCGTTTGCCTGTTCTTTTGGCATTAGGTTTCTGCTGCGCCGGTACGCTCATGACGGGCATGAATATTCCGAGGCAGGTAAAAATTTTCAGTCAGCTAAAGTGATAATACTCCACTTGAATGTATCAATCCAGCAATCAAAGATGGGAATATACACGTATACCCTTTTATAGGGAATGTACAATAAAATAAACCAGTAAAAATCACACTGTCGTCAGAATAAGCAGGAGCCAGGTCGAACAAGGTTATCTTCTATCCCCTCTGAAGTTCTTTGTGACCTAATCGCAGGTTGTCAGCCGGGAGTGAACAGATATGAAGACGTTTGTGTGTTTTTCTCATTCATGGACAACACCCTGTAGAGAAAATGAGACAGATGTCAAGCACTGAGCTATCAGTCAAAAGGGACTCTCCCCACTGGAGGGTCTCATTAACATCCCTGACTCAATCATTTAAAAACCTGTTGTTTGCTTTTTCAGCAATAGACCTCGACCGAAAAGCATGAGTGTGAGAACAGAGCATGCGAGGCGCCTATTCACAAAGCTCACGTGACAAAGGGATGATGTCCTACATGCAGGAAAGCATGTATACAACCAGACGTGTGTAGAAAACTGGAACCAAAATAAGGTAGTTGAGAGAGACAGCCAAATCAATAGTTCCTGGAAATGGCACACAGGATATTACTGTGCTGCATTTAATCAGCAATGAAACAAAAACAAGCACTGTAGGAGAAGCATAATTGTTCATTGTGCCACTGCTTTATCACCATTATCAAACAGCACACGTGACCTTTGACTAAAAGGAAGCTCCCTTTCCCGCGTAACAGACGGCGGACTGAAAGTGATAGAAACCACTTTTTTTTTTTTTTCTCTTACAACTCAGTGACTCATCAAAAGGGAAAAGAAGGGAACCCATGCCCTTTGAACCACGGCCGGAGACTCGAAAAAGAAGGGCAACTGAAAGTGAGCAAAGATGAGTCAGTATGAAACTATCTATGCAAAGGGGGGGAGCAAGGAAAAAGTCAAAATGGCCTTGAAGGCTTTTTTTAGCTTATGGAAAGATCTTGACAATTGCTGGTAACCCATTATTAAAATATTATCTGATGTCCGAGTTTCAAAACAGATTCTGGCACAGTCCAGTTTACCAAAAACATCCTGGCTGCTCCTGTTAAAATTTTAAATCAATCCTCTGTCTGTGTCAAACAAAACAAACCTTGTGCAACACTAAACAACTTCAAGAGAAAAGCATTACAGCTTTGCAATCGCTGCACGGCTCGCGTTGCACACCAACAATTTGGTAAGATGATTACATAAATGAACATGAGAATCTTTACAGGATGGCCTTGCCAAAGGTCCTTTCTGACAACATAGGAAGTGACTGACAATTGTCACCCTTTACTCTGGTGACCTGGTAAGACACACACACACACTGCTTAAAATAGAAAGCTGCAGCTGTTCAGATCCTGCACTCTCTGCGAGACACCACTGACAGAGTAAAGTGAATCGCCACACTATGTGGGCTAAGAAGCTGTTTCTGCATCAGTAGCAACACAATGTGCTGCTACACATGCATGCACACACGTTGTCAAACTCTGACACATCCTCTACGAAAAGCTGCACGTTTCTTGCAGGATGATTAAAACAAACAAGTAAATAAATAAATAATTAAATAAAAACGGTTAAGGTTGATCATGCCGAGCATTAACGCACCATCTGAGGTGAGAGATCATCATGACGCATCACAAGTGCAGCCTTACACAAGCCTGGGGTTTAGCCCAATATACAAACTAACACGTTAAATGGCTTAAAATAAATGTCAAGCACCATTAGCCGCCCTAATCCATCGCCATTTCCTAATTCAAAATCAGCACTAGCGCTCACACATACACACACACACAATACGCGGCCTGCACAAATAAAGAAAACGCAAGAACACTCAACGTGTTGCCCTGGACCCACTCCCTCCACATCACTTTCTGTTTCCAGCCTGTTTTACGAGAAGCCCTTTGTTGCAGAAAACGGATTATCTACTCACTAATGCCATGTCCCATTGCAACAAACCGAAGCAACAATGCAGCTCCCCGTGACGAGAGAGGAAAAAAAGTGTGGTGGCACGGCTAACAGACAACGCTAATCGATTCAACTTGTCAAAAAAATTAATACGTCACGTTTCTTTCTATGTATTTTCGTTGCGATCCGCGTTCACTGGCACGTTAAACACGTCGCACAAGGCGAGCGGTAAGCCCCGCATGGAGCTCCGATCTGTCGACCGCCCAGTCCGCCACGGGCGAGGTAAACAAAACTTTGTCAGCAAGCTGTGGCCACAATAACGCGCAGTGTCGACCGTATCAACAACGCCACAGTCATCGACAGCGTGGCTCCAGCCCCGTGTTCTCCGATACTTACTGTGTTTGTCATGAAAGCTGCTACTAACGGCAGCTGAGCCCGCAGGATCGCACACTCGCAGCTCTGTGCGGCCAGCAGCGGCAGCAGGCCCGCACAATGCACTCCTGCGATGATGACTGCATATATCCCCGAGGTTGACTCATGCTATGTTGCTGACCTCACTCACTCACTGCTACTTTTCTTCCCTTCACCTCCCCTTACAAAGAGGGAAAATTTGTGGAGAGACAGGGGAGAGAGGAGGGGTGCGCGGGTCAACCTCGCTGCGTAAACAAGAGTCCTTCCCGATAGGAAACGGGGTGCTAATCTGGAGAAACGCGAGCGTAGTGATGCCGCTGTCTGTTGCACATTATTGCACGATGATTGCACTAAAAACATACACACTGGCAATGCGGCCTATTTGCTTTGCGAGTCTCTGTTCGTCTTGTGATTTCCCCCCTCCCTTAACCCAGCCACCAACCCAGCCCTCCAACACCACCAGCGCGCTGGCCACACCCACTTCCCTGCCCAAATAAGGGGTTTCCTTTGACATGCAAGGCGCCGTAATTTACGGAGCAAGATCCTTCTCAGTCCATGCGGGAAATTCCAACACACATGGGAGGACCGAAGGTCTGAAGGGGAAGGACGTTCACTTTCCTTTCACTGCATTCACACTTCTTGTTTTCTTTCTATTGAATATTTTCTCTGTGAAATCTATGTGTAATGTTTACACGTGGAAACAGCAGACGGAAGATTGCTTCTAGAGGCAAATGCAGAAAGGCCCTTGAGGGTGTGGGGCACAGAAAGTGTTTATAACAAGGGTTGTGTGATTTAGTTTTCCATATAATAATGTGAAACAATGAAATGCTACTTCATAGGAATCACACTGTCTTCAATTCAATGGGGTATTTTCACTACCTTAGGAAACATTGCGAAATGCACGCCCAATTTCCTGGCAAAATACAGATAAGGACAAAATCTCCACACTGAATCATAGACTGGAGCCAGAGCATGTAAGGATTTCTAAATGAAAAACAGCTATCCAAATAAGTAAACTGTGAAAATAAACGTGGAACAGAGAAATGAGATATACTCCAAGTAGAAATTGGCAGTTTCACAGATAACTAATCAGAGGAAGCACACAGGTGCAATTAAAGGAATGCACTAATATAACAGCTGACTATCTGTATGCTCGGCCTGATTATCCAATGGGCATTCTGCGCAAGTGCCCAGGGGCCTCCACCACTTCCATCTCCTCCAACTGCCATGGGCACACCTAGGCATTCCCAAGCTAGCCTAGAGTAATCTCTCCAGTCTCTCCAGTGTGTCCTGGGTCTGCCCTGGGGCCTCCTCCTAGTGGGACATGTCTGCAAAACCACCTCAACTGGCCGCTTTTGATGTGGAAAAATAGTGGCTCATCCTCATCCGATCTCTTAAGGCCGAGCCCGTGCACCCTTTGGAGGAAGCTAATGGAAGTTTTTATTTTTTGCTCAACCAATTCAGCAAGCTAACAAGAGGATAGCTGTAGCAGCACCTCACAATTGCAGTGGATTTATAATCTGAAACTGTGGTTGGATGTAAATGAAGAAGCCAGGCTGCTCTCACCAGTGGAAGGCCTGCCGAACCTCACAAATGAAGAAGCAAGTATCCAGTGAATATTTTATACCTGCATCATTATTATTATGTTATTATTATTATTATTGTGACAAGCAAAAAAAAAAAGAACTCCCTTTGTACAAGTAGACACATCTCAAATCTGTGCTTTTCCCAAGAAGGGCTCTATCTGTGCATTGATTTTTATTTTAACAGTCATCCGAATGGGGCAGTGAACAAGTGCAACAGATAGTGATATTGGCAAGTGGTGCTGACAGGAGGAAAAGGAGGAGATCATCATGGAGACAAATAGACAGAAAGAAGACAACAACAGGCGTGTGTGTGTGTATGACGACAATGACAGTATTATTATTATTACTATTATTATGAGTATTATTTAAAAACAAAAGTGAAAGAGCCTTGAGTGCTTGCGCTAAGTTTTAGCGAAACTGTATTGTGGTGTTCTCTATTCAGAACTATTCTTTGTACATGTATGTACACATTCATGTCAACCATCCACTCCTTTTCTGAACCATATCACAGTTGCAGGGGGTCTGAAGCCTATCAGCTGACTTTGGACTTCAGTGAACTGAAACAATTCAATAAACCAAAAGAAAATGTGGGTGTTTTTTCACCAAAGTGCATAGCCTTTTTTTCATATGTGTAAAGGATCAAATTAATTATGGCTGCATCCTTTAATTTCTACTACAACACTGGGCAAAATCACGGTCTCTCCTTCTTCTCTGTGGATCTCAAATTACTTGACAGGACTCACCAATATAAGTTTTCAAAGTTTATGGCTGTAACATTTGGTTGATCAATGGGTTAGTCATTAATGTTTGAGGAATCCAGCTCGTTTTCTGGATTCTGGATTTTCTGGAAACAGTAAGAACAAAGTGCAGAAAAGGAAAGCATGAAATCACAAGAAAACAAGCATCTTCCCTCTGCGTGCTGACATTTTAGAGCCCACATTCTTAATCAGTACATCTAATCTAATCTATCATGTACACAACAGGAGAGGTTTCTAAAAAGTGCACATAAATGTCACTGTAAATGCTGACACGCTTTTGCAACGACTGCCCAAAACCGATGCTTCTCCTTAATAAAGTCACGTTTTAGCTCGTCGCCACATTCCAACCTAACTTACAAGTGTCACTGTTTACGTAGGAGGGACTTTTCAGATAAATGTGACATCGCTGGTATGAATGGTAGTCTGGGGGCTTTCTGGGATTTTTACAACTCGCTTTTGTGAAAAGGACGTGGGTTGAAAGGAAAAACAAAACAAAAAAACAAACAAAAAACAAAAAACAAAAACAGGGGTTAGATCAAAGCTCGCTGTCTAATAATGACACATTAATAGCTTCCCATTTAGCATTCGCCTTCATAAACAAAATACTTAGCAGCATGCAAAACAGCCCCTATGCAGTACTTACATTAAACTCTGCCCTTCCATGGCACATAAGCCTTCATCATCTCGCTGTTTCGACAGCGCCCCGCTGCACCTAATCCTGACGGCATGCTAGAATAGTGTAACGGTAGCGACTGATTTAAGCATCAAACTTTTTTTTCCCTCACTAGGCGTCACTTCCCCAGTCCTACTTTGATTCAGTTTTAGCTAGCAGTCGATGGTGCAACGGGACATTAACAGTGAATATGTAAATGTCAAACGGACCGACTGAACTGCTAAAATGTTAATTAGCTGCAGTGTTGATAAACTCGACTGTAATAAAATGGGGCTGTTGAGGCCGCGTACCGTTTATGTCTTAACGGCTCAACTGCACCTAGTTTATCACAGTTTATCACAGGCAAGATAGTAAACCCCCGCTGCACCGGAACGTCGGTTGAATAATGTCGCACTTTCATTCAGGTATCTCAAGTTAGAGCTTATATTATTTTTAATATATACTGCATTTAAAAAAAAGAATGAATTACTAGCAAATCTAAATGTAGACAAAACTTCTAAAAAACACAAAAAAATCCACCAACCCTAAGCAGTCAGCCTCGCGGGATTTAAACGAACACGGACTTGAGCAGCACGGAATTCTCTCGCTCTTGTGGTCGTGACTTTCTTCGTGGTCTCTGTTGACATTCTGCTAGCCTGCAAACTGATAACAAGAAACCTGTTCGGTAATATAAGCCGTTGGATATCTTCACGTGTTGCTATTGACGGTAAAATACTTTGTCCACATTGTTTTCTCTAACACTGTAACCGAGCCCACCGCTCACAGAAACTTGACGTTTGCTGCCTGTTTTAGTCATTGCTACAAACTCAACCTCGGTGCTCGCGATATTTCAGCGAGATGCAGGTGCAAAGAGTCGTTCTTAACTCACGACCAGGTGTGTAACTTTTTTACCCTCCTCTTTTATCGTGTTCTGCACCTTGAGTTTTTAAGTCTTTAATACAGTAACTGATACTGCACCATTACTGCAATCACGTGGCTAGTGTTTACTCAACCTTCTATTTTTGCATACAGGTAAAAACGGGGCGCCAGTTCCGGAAAATTTCCGCCTGGAGGAGATTAATTTAGCACCTGACCTGAAAGATGGGGAAGTTCTTGTTCGGACGCTTTATCTTTCAGTCGACCCTTACATGGTATTAACACAAACACATGACATTGATCCAGCAACAGCAGGCATCAGTAATGACCTTTAGCATTTGCTGTCTGGAGTAATTAAACGTTGTAATTAAAATTAAAGACTACAGCACAGTAAAGTAACAACTTTGCAGTGGTCTTTGCAGTTTTTTTTAAACTCTCACTAAAACTCTTTCCCTGTCAGCGATGTAGAATGAATGAGGACACCGGTGCTGATTACCTGACTCCATGGCAGATTTCCAAGTTCGTGGATGGTGGAGGTGTGGGACTGATTGATTCCAGCCGCTGCAACAATTTTGCTGCGGGAGATGTGGTCATTTCATTCAACTGGCCTTGGCAAACCCATGCTGTTATGACCGGAAGTGACTTACAGAAGGTCTCTGTTGCTGTGTGTCACCACTGTTTGGCAAACAGGGTCATATTTCCTCTTGCAGACAGGAAGAGGAAACCTGTCTTAATGATATGTACATAAAAAATTACACTGTGTTCTGCAAATGTGAAGGAACTGATTCATACCCTGTGTTTGCAAAACACACTGACTAAAAGCAGCTTACCTGCTACAGTATGTGTGCTGATGTCACTCAGGTTTTGGTCTCTTTGCAGGTTGATCCACAGCTGGTTGATGGACATTTGTCCTACTTTTTGGGTGCAGTTGGAATAACAGGTCTCACTGCCTTACTGGGTATCAGAGAGAAGGGTCACATAACCAAAAGAGCCAATCACACGATGGTAGTAAGCGGCGCAGCTGGTGCCTGTGGCTCCATAGCTGGACAGGTAAATGCAACAAGTACCAGATAGTTTAAGGTCTACAAAATACACTAAACTATCTGAGATGTTGGAAAAATGCACTAGACTTCCATAAAATTGTAGATCTATTGCTCTGCTTGTTTTTTTGTTTTGTTTTGTTTTTTCCCAGATTGGCAGGTTGGATGGATGTGTGAGAGTGGTGGGGATCTGTGGTTCTGATGAGAAGTGTAAAGCTATAGTGGAAGATTTAGGTTTCTCCACAGCCATCAACTATCACCTGGAGGATGTCCCGATGAGGCTTAAGGAAAGCTGTCCTGATGGCATTGATGTTTACTTTGACAACGTAGGGGGTGCCATTAGTGATGCTGTTATAGCACAGGTACTCTGCACAAGTGTTCTCCTACACAATAACATAAGAAGGTGACATAAGGTTTTAAGAAATGCAGGCACATGAATTTTTTATATATTTAATAATTTGCATTTTATTTGACACATTGACAAAAAATCTTTATGCAAGTCTCTCTTGAAAAGACATTTTAAACCTCAATGAGAATTTTATTTTTTATCTCTTATTTGCAACTATAGGGTTAATTATAGGGTTCTTAATCCAAATGAGCTTTTGCAAAGGCTAGGTGAGATTTTGTATGCCTGTAACTGAGGAGTGGTCTTCCTTGCCTGACCATAAAGACCCCCCATCCCCCTTGTAAAATTTTCTCTGCAGTGTCTGTTTTGAAAACCGTGAAAACGTCTGGAGTTGCTGGTATTCTGCAGAATATCCTTGGTTCTGTTGTGTGGGTTACAGTTGGCCTGCTGTGAGCTGAGGTGTCACCTTAGGTATTCTAACGGAGCCTTTTCCATTCTTGATGGTTTGGAATGCATTCAACTTGTTAACAATGCTCTTTTCTGGCATCAGGAACTTTGAGTCACTTGGATATGGTTTTGTAGCCTATGGCATCCTCACAAGCATTTAAATGCTTCTTACATTCTGGCAGATGTCCTAGTACTGACCATGAACTGAGAGTGTTTATACCAATTCACTTCAATTTATAGCCCCCAGGAATGCTTTAGAAATCAACATGGCTTGGATTTGTTTAAAATTGTAGAGACATCTGGAAAATACTGAGTGTACTCAAATACTGCACAGTAAACAGCAATTGGCTTAATAGTGAGGCAGGTGAAGGTATAAATCATTTTGGAAAGGGTTAAAAATGCATCTGGACACTTCCATCACAACTATATTTTGCTGAATATCAGCAAAATATAACCAGCCAAGCTTTTATGTAGAAGAGAATCATAAAGGAATGAATTTTTCATAGGGGGATGAATCGTTTTTGGGAAGTAAACAGTCTGTGCTGTAAAAGAATAGTGTTGGACGTGATGGCTGTAGGTGTAACAGTGAGTGTTTTGTGTGCTGTAAGCTCAACCTGACACATCGACTTGCACTCATCTCCAGATGAACAACGGCAGCCACATAATCCTGTGTGGTCAGATCTCGCAGTATAACAAGGATGTGCCATATCCACCACCTCTGAGCGAGGAGACTCAGAAGAACCTGCAAAGTAAAAATATCACCCGGGAACGTTTTACGGTGCTAAACTACATGAGCAAAGCAGACGCTGCCCTGTGTGAGCTGAGCCAGTGGATTAAATCAGGTCGAATCAAGGTACAGAGGAAATGGTGATGCTGTGTGGTTCACTGTATGGTTCACTGTATAAGCACCTTTGCAAATTGCACACTTCATCTTTGTCTTTTTCATCGCTTTAATCTTGCTTTCACTCTTCAGGTTCTGGAAACTGTGGTGAATGGTATAGAGAATATTGGAGGTATTTATGAATTTCAACATTTTTGTAATTGTATAAGTTGTTGTGGGCAGTTTCATTTTTTTCCCTTTTCTTGCAGATGCATTTTGCTCTATGATGAAAGGCGGAAACATTGGCAAGCAAATCATAAAAATATCCCACTGAAGAAAATCACCAGTGTTTCCAGTGGAGGCTGCGCTCTCACCACTCACCATGGGAAATTAACCTTACTGCTGCCTGTTATCTCTGCCATTAAGTTACTTAATGAGCTGCAGTCAAAATATTGCGCTGATTAACCGAGGCCAGCTAATTACAACTGAATTATAAATAATAAAATCTAGCAATCAAACAAGTCTTTGGGTTTTAACAACAGTTTGTTTAGTCTTTTGGAAATTGGTGCAGCAGTGAAAGAAATGTAGAGCAGTGTTGCAGTACTGACACATGACATTGACCTAAAAATCAGTCTCTTAACGGTGCTGATGTGGGATAAAACCTGGAAATTCTTTGCTTTAGTATAGCAAAATTAGCAGAGCTTTTTCTGTTTTACTCAAAGTTACTGGGTACACTCAGATCATAACAGGATGGGCATGATCAGTAGCTATATTTGGGTAGGCTAAATGAAGAACATATCCTCTATACCATTACACCACCATCACTAGCATTAACCACTGAACCATCTATACTTTCATGGTGTTCAGGCTGAAGTCTGACACTAATATCCAAATGTTCTAGTAGAAGTTGAGATTTAACAGACCAGGTTATAATTTTGCTAATCTGTTGTCCAGTTTTGGTCACTAGAAAATCAATTAATAACATTATTTGTTGATGGCATCAGTTTTAAGCCACCCCTCATTTCTTCATATTTTGCTAGGAAAGTGGGAAATAAGTGGTTTCCAATATAGTGTGTTTGAGATCAGTGTCATGCTGAAAAATGAAGCCGTTGCTATCAAATGCTTTCCAGGTGGTATTGCATGGTGGATCAAATTCTGACTCTTTATTTCTATGTTCGTAGTTTCATTCATTTTAACAAGATATCCAACAACACTGGTTGAAATGCAGCTTGAAACCATGATGGAGCTTTCACTGTGTTTTACAGATGGCTGTAGAGACTCTGACCTTCTCACAAAATGATTATTTACACCAAAAATGCCAAATATTACTTTATAACACCAATCACTGCACAGATTTTCACTTTGGTACTTGTGTAATTTGCATACATCAACCTTTTCTCAGTTTTCCTTCTTAAAGGATGGGTTCTTTCAGTCCTTCCACCAAGACCGTTTCTGAAATTGGCCTTTCGCTTTTCACATAAATGAATGTTGTGAATGAATTGTGTTCTTCCAGCAGGTTGCTAGTAACAAAGTGTCTAAAGATGTGTTCAGCTCTAAGGAATGGCCTGAGAATGAATAAAACTTTATAAAACCTTCAGAAAGCCTAGAGAACTATTGCTCAAGCCCACTTTAAAAATGACAAAAACACATGTTGGACACAAAACATAAATAAGGGGTGGCTCAAGGGTTTTTTCCATTATTGCATACAGTATGTTTTTTAAATCTCTTTTTCCACTGTTTTGCCTCCGTGTTCCCTTCTGTGTAACATCATTTGGAAATGAATAAATCTATACAAAGTTATTTACTATAATGAACATTTTTATTTCACAGCACTAGAAACCATTAATAAAATAAAATAGTGGTCGGCTCTAATTTCAGTTGTCACAAGAAAAATATGTGGCAGGTGTAAAATCCTCATCTATTCAATCATATGCTTCAGTGTTTGAACACATTACAATATACTCCTTGTAAGAGCTGAAATGGTTGTGGAGGCATTGTCAGTTTTTCTTGTGTAAAGTACAGAACAATCACATCCAGACTCATTATTAACCATAATCATTTAGCGCCATTAAACTAATAAACCCGTCTTTTAATAAAAACACAGTTCTGATGCTTTGTTCAAAAACAAAACAAAACAAAAAAACATTCCCATGCATAATTTTAAAGTGAGAGTGAAATGCAGCAGTCATGATTCATCCATATTCATTCAACACTGCCTCCTTGTGGACAGATTACACAGCTTGACTGAGGTACTGAGCGTGATTAGAGAAGAAATCCCTAATAACAAAAGTCCATAATTTCTAAATATCCATCTGTTTCCTGTTTGTACACTTGGTGGTTCTCCTATTCAAATGAAGACTTGTCTGTGCAGAAAGGGGTGGAAAAAGTAATTAAACCACTGTTATCATACTTTCATTTATTTAGTGTCTGGCAGCTGTTCTAGTATTAAACCATGAGGGTCAGTTCCCCACAGTTCGTGCTGTGTATGGCTGAGGATAAAAAAAAAAAGAAAATAAAACACTTAATGTGTCTTTCAACACATTTCTGTACTTCAGATGAGTTCTTGTAGAATCCAGGCGACTGCTACTGTTGACTAGAAAGGACTGAAAGACTTAGTTTACAGTTCCCACAGATTAGCAATCTGAGCAACATAGAGAAAACATGTTTGTACGTGCGCGCACACACACACACACACACACACACACACACACACACACACACACACACACACACACACACACACACACGCTGATCAGTTAGATCGACTTCAAACACAAGGAATGCTCTAAAATCTTTTCAACCACACTCATCCTGACAATGAAGAATACTTTCCAGTGCAGATTTAAAACACCAGTGGGGAGAAATAAAAAAATCACACAATAGAATAACAATGAATAAATTAAAAAAAACAAAAAAAAAACAAAACAGCATAGCGCTGGCTCATCTCATTTCACCAAAGCTATTAAAACATTCATTTCGTTTTTTTTGTTTTTTAGCCACCACACATTTGGATTGTTTAATGCGGGTTTAGTTTACTGAGCTACTCTAGGAGTACAAAAACATTGTCCTGAAGTACTACTTGGACCAGCTTTTTGTTCAATTGCTCACATTCCTGAGAAACAAACAGCTGCTTTCTGTAGTCATGTTTGAAGGAACATGAAAAAAGTGGAGGCGGCTTCTCTGTGTTTTGGTAAAGACTGGCATTAGAGTTTTGATATGAATATTCCAATGTGAACATTGAACAGTACTGGCAGTTGTTTGACTTGAAAACTAGCAGTCATAAACCTCTTGTACACACATCAGCTACAGTACTTGATTAATTTGTACTTCCCTTCATGTGATTATCTGTAATAATTGTGTGTAAAATTAACTTGAGAATACGATCGTCTAGGTTCCACTACTGGCGTCACCTTCACAAGATGTAAAAGGAAAAGGATATAGCATACAAAAGGTGGTTCAATCCTTTCTTATGCACGTGAGTTGTTATCAGAAGGAAACCACAAGGATCATTTTGGCACATCCAGCCTTCGTTAGCGTATGAAAATGGGTTTAAGGAGAGAAGAAGAAAAGGAAAGGTGAAATCTTTCTTATTCATCCTTTGGCAGTGGTGAAGTGGCATTTTGGCCAAGGCAACACTTCCAAAAAGTGCTAAATCTCAAGTAAATGACTCAGCTTAAACCACAGGGGAATACAACTCTAATACAGTATACTGTCAACAGCAGCATACGTTGGACTAGTCTGTCACATAGCTCAGATTGGCTAATTTACCCTTTAGTATCAAAGGTATTTTTTGATTGTTTTTTTTACACTGTACAGATTGCTATGAATATGGCCAGAAATGTGCTCGCCGGTGATTTACAACAACATGCATATTAAGTAAACAACACTATCTAGAAACAGGATAGTGAGTGATGTACTGTGAAGTGGCTTCGGATAGAGGAAAGAAAGAAAGGAAGGGGCTGCTTTGCAGGGAAAACTGAGGCTTGCGCCGTGGATAGAGACAGCAAAATATATCTGAGAGTCAGGCTTGAGGGGAAACAGCGGCGGTACCGTGCAATTACTGTCAAGAGAGAGAGACGCTCTTGCTTGTGTCACGAATGAGAGAGGCGGGGCTTGTCCAGGCGCGGTAGACCAATAGCAGGCTGAGCACTAACGCCCACGTGCGCACAGGAGACAGGAAAAAGGCCATGGGGCCATAGGTCTCCAGGAGGAAGTAGCAGGAATGGGCCTGCCAGGTGAGGAGGAGCAGCATGAATAGGTGAACAGCCAGAGTCCTCCAGCGGCAGCCCGGCCGCAGGAAGTGGGATCGGAAGGTGTTGCCACGGCAACGGTGGTGGAGGCTCCAGCAGAGATAAGAAGTGAGGGGCATGTTGAAGAAGAGGAGCTGGCAGAGAGGAAAGGAGTTTAGTTGATGTGAACAGAACATGCATTTATGAATGAAGCAGTACCCACAGTTTATATCGTAGCTTCTAGCTTTAGAGAGGGAATGTTGTAATTCCCCCACCCGTCTGCATGCTTTGTCCTTCCTCTTTCTGGTTCATGAAGTGTGTAACAGATGAGTCTTTAGAGGAAATATGTTGCTACTGCTAGCTACTTGCTACAACTACTAATTGTTTAAAAAGGACCTTATAGCTACCATTCTCTTTTCTCCCCAGCAGGCAAGTTTGTTTAAGCTTGACTTTGCGTTTAATTTTCTTTCTGCCAAATTTTGCCACTGTATATTTACTTTCAGTTTAAATAAAGAATTTTCAGTTCTCTTTAACTCCATTATTTGCGACATTGCCCAATTATGTCTGACCTTTGATCCAGTTCGTGACAATATGACCCAACCAGTGATTTTTTTTCCATCCTAAAGAGTTTGTTTTCAGGAATCATGATCATTATTATTATTAAGTACTTTAGGGGAACTTCTGAAATGCTCCCTTCATTTCCATGTCACTGATTTATTTTTATACAGGTCCTGACCAAGCTTTCCACCTCTAAGGGTGCCACAGTGTTCACAAGCTATTAGTTTTTCCTATCCAGCAGTCAGTGCTGGGCAGGAAGTTCACATTTCCTAATGTAACAGTCTACAGCTGGACATATAACATGTATGCACAGAATAACAGAGAGGCTAATGTGTCCAAAACAAGGGGGGGGGAGATTCAATGTTCTTACTTGAACGACACCAACCACATAGGTGAGACTGCCCTCTAGGAAATGTCCATCAATGAACACTCCAAAGGCGAAGCAGGCCCCACTGTGGCCATCAATCAGCTCTCCTATGAACCACGGGCCTGAAGGAAGAGAGGATTACAGCAACATAGGAGAGATTACTGGGTAATCTTGTAAAAACCAGATGTTATTTGTACATTGCTTTGTACAAACTTCAAATCTGGCAATCACAAACAACTCTATTGTTTATTACACATGACAGATACAGTGTAGAATAGCAGATAAAATACAATTTTGGACAAAGAGGATAGAAAAAGTTAAATGGGAATAAGGCACAGCATTAAACTCACCTAAGGCCGTGCACAGGTTGAACAGTAGCAGAGAGTAGTAGAAAGTGTCTATTTTACTGACCAAGCGGAGTGACATACACACTTGAGAGGTCAATCCTGTAGACATAATAAAATACCAAACATCTATGATTGCGCACAGTGCAGAGAGACTTCTTATAGTGTTGACATCCTTATTGAGAACCCTGTCTGTGTCTCAAGTTCAGTGCGACTGAACCTGAACAGTCTGTTACATTATGATGATGTATTTATCTGAAGGTTAGTCAGAGACAGCTCACCTCTGCCTGAGAGAACAGGCATAAACCTGAAGGCCATGAGAACACCAATATTCAGCAGCATCATGAATATAAAGGCCACACGGCCCAGGACATAGTGATCTGTGAGGAGGATGAAAGACTGCACGAAGCCGAAGGTAGGAGTCAGATCGCCCTCCAGAGTAAAGTGCTGCTCCCGCACTGATGACCGGCCTGCCGCGTCCTGACTCACATGCACATGTAGAAAGACAAGAAGTTCTTAGTTTTTAGAGAAAGGTAGGAGCAGTATGAGAGTACAACAAACCCCGATCCCCCAGTGGGTGTTTTCTAGCTACAATTCCCAGAAAGCAAATCTAATACAGCTATTCATAATTCAACAAAGGAAAACAAATCTTCTTAATCTAATAAAAGACTCATGAAATATTCAAAAGTCTCACAACACAATAAAGTGGAAGATAAATGAATGTTGCACCGACCTCCACTTTAACTCTGATTGTGTGCAGTCCTGTGAGGTAAAGAGACGGATCCCATAGAAGAACATAAAGGGGGCCTCCAGCAGAGTGACCTTTCCCCAGTGGTTCCCCATCTACACTCACATGCACCGCAGTGATTGGGGCCTCTGAGAAGGCCAAGATCCTTCAGAAAAGGAAAGAAAATGAATTCTTAAATATTAGAAATTGAAATTCATTTGCACTGGAACATAAGAAAACAGAAAATTCAACGCATAGACAAAACACCTGATGTGCGTCGACCTTCGTATCCGACCCAGTGGCTCCACCCCTGGGTGCAGATATTGTGCATCCTTGGGGTTCGTGATGAGCACTGCAGGCCACTGCTCAAACCTCAGATCAGAGAAACTCAGCAGGTCATGGTCAAAGGCCAGAACTCTGTACCTGTAGAAAGATGTTAGAAAAATATGGGCGATAATACAACAGAAACAGAAATACAAGTAAGAAAATTACTGTTAGAAACACCTATTGAATATAAACACCTGCGATTGTCCATCCAGTCGCCCAGCTCCAGCTCCAGAGTGCCTTGGGGATGCCGGCTGTGCAGCACAGGCATGAGGCCACCCAGAGTGTGCAGATGGCCGCACAGATATGCAACTGCAGATCTTAACACAAAAACGTAGAAATTTTAGTTAGACTTGTTAAGTGTCTGCAAACAGAGGCAGTTGAATATGTACTTTACTCCACAGCATGAATTTGAAACAAGCAGCCAGTCAAAATGCTTCTTACTTTTGTTTTTTATCATTCTAAGACTGAGACACAATTTTAGCTGTCAAAAGGAGGAGGTTGCTGAATGTTTGCACCATGACGTGATGGAAAAAAGGTTTCATTTCCTCAGCTCACCCTTAAAATAAAAATAGGAAGAAAAAAAAAAAAAAAGATTCGAAATCGGGGGATTGTTCTTGCCTCATCATGTCTCGTACTCCTGAAGAAGGAGAGACGATGGTGGAGGTGGTGTAGTGGCCAAACCAGATCGACTGGTTGCTTTTCAGACTCTCAGCTCTGAACGTGTCCAGCAAGTCCATTTGAGTCTGTCAGATATGACAAAAAAAACGTCATGTTTATGAACAACAGACTAACTAAAACACTGTGCGTTTACCGTTTTCTTTCCTGTTTTCTTTACCGTTTGTTGGACCACATTTTCTAACAGAGCTCCTTCAAGAAGTCGGCACTTTCTAAAGATCTCAGAATTGTTCATGAAGAGATGTTGCACAAACTCACCTGGTTGAGAATACCAAAGAAATTGTACGGCCTCTTGGGGCCTGGAGTCAGGGTGGCATCCACACAGACAAAGGAGTAGTTGCCAAAGGGGGTCGTGTGAACGTAGTGGAAAGAGCCTACTTTCTGATTGGCTGAGTATTTCCTAGAATAAAAATTGAGAAACGTTACACACGAGCATCAAGCTACTGTACAGCATAAAACAGATTTTTTTTAAATAAATAAATAAATGCGATCTTTAAAGAATATCGGGAAGATTAAAGACCAGCCAGCGCTAACAGAAGCATCAGCAATGTCACATAAAACATGAAAAAAAAGAAAAAAAGAAACAGCGTGTTCGTGTAGGTCCTGCTTCTATTTTTGTCGTCAGGATGTTCACATAGCTGAACTATTAATGGAAAACAAGTCTGCAACTATACTGGTTTAAGGGCGTCAAATGCCACAGCAAACTCCAATCAGCTTTCTCTTGTTGCTGTGAAATGCAGTAAGGGACTTTACTGGCCATTTACTGGTACTTTGTACTAACCTGTAATAATTGGTGATGCTGTCCAGTGAAATAATGTTGAAAGCATCTGTGAGGAAAAATGAAATAACTGTGAGATTAAGCAGTGTACAAGCTGTATGGGAGGTGACCGATGAACTATTCTTGTACTGTATTGTAACAAAGAAAAATCTCCCTTTACTAAAGGACCCACAGATAAACATCCGGGAAACACATCAGCTGTAATCAGCAGCAGAATAGTTGTCAGAGCCACTGCAGATCCAATGAACAGCTTTCCCTTTTTTTTGACAGTTACAAATTCAGGGTGTCTTGTTTCACATCCAGTCACAGACAAAGGGAAGGGGAGGGGTAGAACCACTTCCTGTGGGATGCTCCATGGATTCTTCTGAAAATCTTAGCTGTACACTCGGCACACTGAAGATGTTTCAGCTGAATCAGTGAGCCTTGAGAAACCATAGTAATTTTTTAAATAAGTGCCATGGTTAATCACCGTGATTTCCGCGGATGTCAATCCACTTGGTGCGCTCCATTACACGTGACCTCTTTAGGATGTTGTGGTACGCCTGCCACTCCACCTCGTGCTGGAGGGATCCCACCTTACTCTCTGTTTTAGCATCCGTCAGATCCCCTGGGGTAAAGGAAAAAAGGAGGAAATCTCTGTAAGCAAACTGTCATCTGATGGCACTGCACGATCTTGAGCCACACCCATTCAGTCATATTATAATGCAAAGAATTTAACAGGAACTAGTTAGAGATCACTGTACCTGTTGCAAGCACAAGAGCTGGTTTGATCACCTCTATGGTGTCGGTGCAGAACTTTTCAAAGTCTGGGATGCGCCTTGGGTCATGAAATCGACTAATGTGAATATCGGACACCTTGAATTACACACACACAAATGGAGGTGAGGGGTAAAGGCAAATATTTTAAATGGGGCTCTGTGACATTTTCAGCTCTTGTGGTATAAAGGCTACGGAACAAGAGTCTGGCTCAGAGTTGCTGTGTTTCTGTGTTGAAACACCTTTTCACCCAACATCGGAGCACTTCTGTGGACACTGACCCCTTTCTGTCAATCATTCAGAGAGTTTAACCCTAACACAAAGTCAAACGCCTGTATTGTATACACACTAGATGTAAATAATCACTACAGACGGAATAATAGCCCACCTGTACAAACCAGAATATATTGTTCAAGTGTTCGCCGGGAAATGGTGGAGAACTCCCCTTAGATTCAGCTCCATCACCGACAGTCGGGTGCTGAACGCTCCGTTTAGGGTGCCAAGCCGTGTCATAGCTGTCCAGCACCCAGGAGGTGATGCACGCCAGGGCCAGTCCGAGGATAACCAGAGCACCAAACAGCTTCAGCATCCTCCTGTAGTGGCGAGAAAGGGGGGCTAGCTGCCGCTGTCTATCCCGGACAGAAAAAAAGCTAGCTACTGGTGGAAACAGCTAAGGGCACGAATCACACTAACATTAACTACAGATATAACAGACAACTGAGCTACATGGCTAAGAGCTAAGGCTCAGACCGTTTCTGTCGCTGCCATCGCGGCCACACGGGATGCATTGAAGTGCGTGGTTCATTCACGGCTCCGTTCAGCTGCCTTCGGAGGCGGAGGAGGTAGCACGGCAGGTTAGCCAGCAGCTAGCTTCCTGCCTACCAGCTACCAACACAGCTCTGGCCGGGTGGAAGGGGGGACGTCACCAACAATGACGAGGCAGCGTTATGACAGACAGAGCTCCCACTCTGACATTGTTTTACAGAGCTCCGTAATGCTAACACACCTGCCATCGCGAGGACTTTCGGGAACACCAAAGCAATTGTCAACTTCGGGTCTTTATAATCATTTATTCTCCAAAACCGTTTTTAAAAAAGGAAATAATTAAAGCTTTCGTACAGTTTTTAATTCTGCCATTTGATATACGGAACTGCAAACGCTTGACAGGAACTGGGTGATATTTGAAAGATGAATAAATGAATAAATAGATAGATGAATACATTTATTTTAAAGACAGAAAAAGGGAAAGGACCCTTTATTTGACGTTTTTTCTGTCTTTTTCTGTGGGTTTTGTAAAACAATTCCAGCTCAAGCATCAAAGATACAATTTTTTAAAGCATTTTTCAGTATTTATTTTTACATCTTTGCTCAAATACACCAATTATATAATAATTCAGAATGTTACAAAGGCAATAGATCAATAGGTAATAACAACATTTCTGATCATTTTATCAATCGTGACATGGGTTTAAGTTTGAGTAAAAAGAAATTAGTCGGAAAAAGATATTATCTGTGGAATTTAATGATCTGTGAAAGTCAAGGATGTATTTATGTAAATAAAAGGACAGAAACTCTGAAATGAGTTTGTCTTCTTTTGATAACATGGGCAATGGGTTTGCAGTTAGAGTGACACACTCAGTCTTCAGAAATCACTGGAAAAAGACAAAATACGTCAAAGAGGACTGACCTTTGGTCAACCCATGTTGCCAACACATGACTCAACCATGTCACTTCTTCTTTGTCAGGTTGTCTCCCTGTTTTTGTCTCTTCCTCCTCCAGGCTAAATAGGTTTTGGTAACTGAAATGCACATATGTTGTGAATGGTTTCCTTTTTTAAAAAAAGAATATGCTGATAGTAAATGGTTTTGACATTTCTAAATGAGATATTCTCAGAGGTTCTCAAAGGCCATTTTGTATTTTTAAATAATGTTTTTCAAACCAACAATAGGTTTACGTTTTGTCTCAGGAATGGTGTATTTACACAGCAAATGCATACCTTAGTATTTATGAATTCATTATTTTCAAATTATGGCTGGGACAGAAAATGTCCTGCAATCGTATGTTGACCCAGATATCTGCAAATAGGAGGATACTTATGGCTGTGGCTGATGTTTATCTGATGTTCCACAGCACTTTTGTGCGGGCTAAATTCTCAAAGATAGTGTGACAAAGAGCTTAAAGGCTTTAAAAAATACTGAGAATTCTTTGATCCCCTGACAGAAAAGAGAGAATAAATAACAAAAATAAAATGAATGAGAGTACACATTAAAAGAAAGTAAGTCAATGTAATCATTGGAATAAACCTAGTAAAACTGCTGTTCAGTTACAGTGCATTGCATGATGCCAATGACTAATCTCAAATGTAATTGAATCAAAGCTGTGCAAAACAGGAAATTATTAAGACTCGGTTTCCAAACAAATTAAATCTTCAGCTGTGCTGAATATACACTGTATAGCAATTGTTCCACAGCAATGCACCATAGTGGTGCAGGGAAAATATCACAGAGCGTGCTAGATAGAATCAAACAGAAATAACTGTATTGCAATCTTGCAGTTTTTTCTGCAGATGGAGCTATATTACAGTAATCTTACATATCTTTTCACTGGATATTTTATTTTTATGCAGATAAAAATGGGATAGTCTTTTTACAAACCACATTTTCTTAGGGTTGTATTTTTAGTATTTTCATTTTTAGTATGTTATTATTTTCATATGCAATATATATGTGTAAAAGTAAGGATTTAGAAACTGTGATGTAAATCTAACTCTACTGCAGTACTTTGCTGACATTACATTTTTATTATTTATATGTGTTATGTCTGTGCCATGACTTCTGTATGACTTCATCAGTCTCTCCCATTGATGCAGATGAGTTTTGGCCCACTTTTTCTTTACAATGTTGTCTCTGTTCATTGAGGTTTATAGGCCCCTGTTTATCTTTAGCTCTTTTAAGATCCACTAAAGCATTTAAATCAAGTTGAAGAATGCCCTTTGACTGGAAAATTGCAGCTGTTCAGTTTTAGATTTGTAGGTGGCCTTAGGGTCTTGGTGCCCAGGTCCTGTGGCTGAAAACCAAACCCATATCATAATGCTTTCACGGCATTGCTTCATAGTTAGTATGATGTGTTGATATGCTGTGTTTGGTTTTGTGATTTATGGCCACGCATGTCCACTTTGGCCTCATCTTTCTAAAGGACATTGTTCCAGAATTCGTGTGGTTTGTTTAAATGCAATTTTGCATTCCCAAGCTGTGCTACTTAGAGAGAAGAGACTAGAGAAGATGGATTTTTTGCAATTTCCCCTATATCGCACTGTGTAGCATTGCATTAACACACATCTGAGTCCTGCGGACCAGCAAAATGCCAAAACCTCTGCTTTTATAGAGATGCTCACACTTGCTGATGATCATTTGATTAGCAACACCTTGCTATTACTTGCCCTCTTTAATTAGAAGTATTTTGTGTGCACTTGGCTTTTCACAGAACTCTATGCAGTCCTGTTTAAACTTTCTATTTCACATGACCGAAAGCAGAGTTTTGAGGTAACTTATTTACCCCAACTCCATTACAATTGTTTTACTATATCATCTTTCTTTAGATTGAACTACAAGAAAATCACGTAATCACTACATGTAAATGCAACATTTTTTGACAATATTTTTGTTGTCGCACTTTTTTTCTGTTCCACTTAAATAAAAACCGTGTATCGTATGTTTTGTATTGTAAAATACACTTTTCATCACTGAGTCTTGTTGTTTGTATAGCAATGGCGTCTTTTGCTTAATGCCGCCCCCTAGTGTTATTGATAAAAAACCGCCTTTTGTGGCCGCGTTCCAAACCAAACCGATTGTATCCTTCATATTATCCTCTAACATCATTTTCTCATATCTCCTTTGTACGTCCATATACGATGACACTCCGCATACGCTTTAGGCTGGGAAAACAAACGCAGACGCGGTGACTGTGTACTGCGCGTGCGCGCAACGCTAAACCGCGGGGACGAGCTTTAAAGAGGGCCCCCTCGCGCGCGTGGCCGTGCTGTTGCGAGGGGCGATCGAATCGGGGCCGCGCGCGCAGGAAGGCTGCTGATCATCACAGAGTTGTCACGTCACGGATCCGCAGCGACAGATAAAGATGCTGAGGTGACAGGCAGAAGGAGAAAACGGACGATCACACTCAGACATATTTCCTTCGCTCCTCCATTCGCTCTTTTATTTTATTTCCAGTCACCGACAACTCCACCACCACCTCCGCCTATGGACGCTTCGCTCGCTATGGGATTCCGCTCGTTGTCGTCCCCGCCGCCCCCAAACCAAAAGGATTTTTCGTAACCACACCCGGCTCTTCTTTGGAACAAGGGCTGGCAGCTCAGACCCGAGGTAAGGATCCAGATGATTCAGTGCCTCCTCTTTTTTTTCCACCACTCGTAACACCCCCGTGTTTGTCGGCGGCAGCTGCGTACATGCGTTCGGTTTGTTAACCTGCATGTTGTCAGCGCTTAAAGTCAGGCAGGATGGGCTTGCGTGGCCTGCGGGTGGCCAATGTGCGTGGACGCGCCTGAGTAAATCTGCTGTGGCAACCAAATCGCTATGCAACAGCTCTCCACAGCAAAGCCGGGGTCAGTCAATGCAGGCAAGAGAATGGGTTTCATTTTGCAGAGCGGCGTGACACCTTTGCTGGGACTCGGTTGTAGCTTGTTATCGACACATCCCGTTGAATACGATACAGAAGGCCTCTCTGTATTTGCTTGGTCACTGTGGTATGCACTAATAATGATAAAAAAAAAGATGCACTGGAGGCAAGTGTAGCTCTTTACGTGAATGCATCTTTGATTCCCTATATAAACACACTTTCTGGTCCCATCCTTCCCAGCTTCCCAGTCTCCTCTTGATAGAACCCATAGTTCTGGAGAGAAGTCAGTCCAGACATTAATGTTCATCCAGCAGCAGTCTCTCCGTCCTACCACTGAACCAGGCCACTCTTGGATTAGGCAGAAGATATTCTCGTTGGATCCAGGCTTATACGCATGTATGCATAGCAAGCTTTCAGGGTCAGGTCTGATTTGTTGTTGTTGTTTTTGTGAATATTCACCATCAAATCACATTCATGTTCACTCTCAAGGAGAGCTACTCTGCGGCAGAATCACTCATTGACATTTCATGATGTTTTTTGTAGCTGTAAACTTGCAGCTTCCAGCATACCGAAAGGGCAGAGGCGATGACCAGCTGCAGTCAGCAAATGAAAATGGCACTGCACCATCGTCGCCATGGAGATGCTGGGGTCAGGAAGCGGGATGCATTATGAGGCAGGAGCTGGCTGTCATACGCGGCTTTTAATTTTGGGGTCCAAAGGCTGCTTCTGGTGGGCTTGTTGTTTTCTCTCTCGTCATTGGCGGTGTCTGGTATGGAGGAGGAGGAGCGGAACCGTGCCCCCTCTGTAAGGCGTTAGATTAGTCACAGCGTGAGGCAGCCGGGCTGGCTTGTGCAGGTGTGTTGATTTGTGCAATATGTGTACAAGGTTATGTTTGAATGAATGCTGGTGTGTTTGTGGGTCAAAGATGGCCTCAGATGAAGCCGCTATTTAAAACCTTCTTTCCCCACACCCTATTTGCATGAAATAACAACCTCCAACTTCTGACTAATTGTAAGCAAATTATCTGCTACAGCCTCTTATATGTGATACCCAGGTGTGACCCTGTGGAAAAAACATCCTGAAGGAAAGCACTGGAACATGGGATGACCTTGAAGTTCTCACTCAGAGCACTAGTTATTCAATCACAGAGAAAGTTGCCCATCCTTTGAGGATATGAGCATTTTTGTGTAGCATGTTTGATGGCATGCTCTGTGATTTTGCATAAGCAGCAATTAGCTCAACGTTGAGAATTTACAGTCGGCTCAAAGACTTGCTGTGTTCATCTCTAATTTACCAACAAAAATACCTTTATAGAAGTTTAGCCAGTGTGGATTAAAAATATTTCCTCTTTTGATTTACCTTTGATTCTCTTGAACCAAAGCAAGATAAAAGATTCAGGAGGTATGCTCAGGAGAGAAGAGGAGTTAGAGAGAGACAGGTGTAACAGTGAAGCTGGGGGGAGCGGAGGTAGTGAAGGTGGTTGATTTGAAATACCTGGGGTCAATCTTTCAAAGCAATGGAGAATGAAGAAGAGAGCAAGGCAGCGTGGAGTGGGTTGGAGAGTCAGAGGCGATTTGCGACAGTAGGATGTGAAAAGGAAAGGTTTACAAGATGGTATTGAGACCTGCTATGACGTATGGTTTGGTGTTGGTGACACTACCAAAAAGACAGGGAGCCAAGCTGTTCAGGTTGAACAGTTTGTAGATAAAGTTAGAGAGGCAAGGCTGACATGTGCAGAGGAGGGATAGCAGATATTCTGGGCAAAGGATGTTGATGCAGGTGCAAGGGAGGCGGAAAAGAGAAACAACACAGAGCAGCTTCATGGATGTAGTGACAGAGGACACGCAGAGGGTAGGTGTGACGGAAGAGGATGTTAGGGATCATGGGTGAGATGGAGGCAGAAGATTCACTGTGGCGAGCCCCCGAGGGAGCAGCTGAAAGAAGAAGAGTGAATGACCCAATGCTTAAAAGAACTAATGGTTAAATGAATGTCAGCACTCACTTTGCTGTGTTTGGTATAGTAATTGGAAAATTCTAGCATATGAAATGGTGACCGTGATCTCTGTTATTCCAAGCCTGCTGACAACAGAATGAGTGGCGCTCCTGTAGAGCATACTCTAGTATAGTTCGACAATCTAAAATGTTTTAATATCATTAAATATGGTTTTCAGTCATTTATACACAATAAAATGTAAGGATTAGGATTAGAATTAGGGTTAGCCTCAAGGCTTCTTCAGCAGTAAAACTGTGCTACATCCTAGTTCATAGCAAAACATTACAATGTAGAGATTAGTGGGCATTTTAAACTAAATCAGAGCATATATACTGAATATTTGCAGTGTTATAAATGGCCGCACACAAATTTCCAACCTTGCATTGTCACAAGTCTGATCACTCAAAGGCGCTTCATTGTGCTGCACTGGCCAAAACGCACAACCACTTTAATGTCATCTGATATTTTTTACACTGTGCTGTTTTTACGACATTTAGTAAGTGATTGTTGATTTCGAATTATCGCACGTGTCTTGATTTCAGTTAAGTTTTTCCATTACGAAGATATTTGGTTTGTCGTGTATTTTGTTGAGCTCTATGCATGCCATTTGTTACATGTTTGATATGTTTAACCGCCTATAAATAAAGCATAAATTAGCTTATTATTATCCTCGCTACACCAATTCATGTAAAACAAAAAAACTGAAAAGCTGTAGGAGATGTAGACACATTCATGGCAGGAAGCATATATAAATATGCAGCTGGGGTCATAATCAAGCCCCTTTTGTCCCGTGAAGGTAAACATTTTAAAATAGACTGTAGTGTTAGTGTAATGTAAGTCCATTATAGTAATTGCGAGTCATTAAAAGGGATTTGTTTGGTCCAGTTGTGTTGTTGGATCTGTGTAGCTTCAACAAAGGCCATCTTACTCATGAGCCTTAACCTTGGGTCACATTTCATGCTCATCACTTCACTGTTATCTACTCTAACCACACTTCTCCCTCTTCCCAGCCTCACTAGCATGCTGCATGATGGGATTGATTCCCTCCTTGATGCCGGGATCATGCCCTGTAACCAAATAGTGTTTTGAAGGCTCGTTGCGTAACCGTAGATGCTCGGGCGCCGTGTACAGAATGATGAATCAAAGTCGGGCTTGCTGTAAGTGAGTGTTTGAAGGCGGACTAAAGGAAGTATCTAGCGAGTGCTCTCCGGAGGAATGTTTATCTGCGACACGGATGTTGTATAATGCAGGAACACGGACTCGGTTTTTCAAAAGGAAATTCCATTTTAAAGTTGATGTGCGCTAAAGGAGTTTGGCCACATCTTGTCAGCCTAATTAAATGATCAGTAACACTTTTTAACAGGTTGTATTTTATAGAGATTCTATAAATTATTATTAAGTTTATTAATAATTATTCTATTAATGCATTATAAGCCTTCAATTTGGCTCCTCTGGAAGGTGTTTATCCTCCAGCATGGTGCTTTTTAGGCATCTAGTCCAAAAATGTTTTATTAACAAATGATTTCAATGTGTATATGTAGTAATACTGACACAACTAACTTTATTCAATATGAACTGTAAGTTAGAATTATTACAGAATGATTCAATATTGTGATAAATGTGATAAAAAGAGTTCATCTACAGCTGGATTTGACATGAATCATCCATCTATTCTTTCTTTTATCTTCATTCAATTTCCCAGTTGATGCCGATTTTTCTTTCTTTTGTATCAGGCGTGGGTATTATGTAAGATGTAGCTTCAACCTACACATTTTTGGTTTGTCACTTGATTTTGTTTTTTTAATCATTCAATTTCTCGTGATATAAATGAACAGAATAGAAATAACGACTGCAGATATCCATATTTCTGTTGTGTGGAATTAAAAATAAACTTAAAACTGTCTTACAAAATGAAATGAATGAAAAGTAATTTATAAGAATAGTTGGTGCTTTGTGTAAATTCAGTTATTTATAAAAATGTGAATTTTTGTGTGGTTTGTTTTTAACCACTTCACTACTGAGTCAATTTAAATTGAGGAAATTAAACAGACTCATTACATCTGATAATAAACTCATAAGATCTGCTGCTTGTTTTTCATACACAGAAGAGGGAAAATGACACTAAGATGATGAAACCTCTTTGTAATGTAATAGTTTTGCCTGTGAGTTTGTTGGGTGAGCTTGTCTAGAAGGACAGCTGCTGGCAGCAGGTGTGGCAGCTGCTGCAATGGTCACGTATCAGAAAGCTTCGGCTATTGAGGCAACGGTCGGTCTCTCGACTGAGCGGCATGCATGCTTTCTGTAGTGTTTTTAATGCTGTAAAACCCGCTGGATGTTAGCCTGAGATGCTAAAGTGCAGCTTGGTCAAATGTAACCAGATTACAGCTGATTTCCTCCTTCCGCTTCTAACTGCTTTGTTTCTCTCTTGGACTTCCGTAGGGTTCTCCATCAGATCCCAAATGCTCGGCCCAGTGTGAGGCTGCTGGTCGTGGGGGAAGCAGTGAGGGCAGCGTCCCTAGATTTGCTGACGGGATGAGTGGGGGAGCAGAGCAAACTGACATCTTGAGCGTGCTCTCCCTGGTCAAGGAACGATGGAAAGTGGTAAGTGCCGTGTTTTCCAGCTACAATAGGCAGCGTGTTTGTGCAGCCCCATCACTGCCTGTCCCGAGGTCACCCTCTGTTCCACAAACAGGATTTCTTTGTTCCTCAAACAATGCTTCCCCTGCCTATGAGCGCCACCGCTTTCTTTTTAAGTGTCTCACCTGTGTTTTCGACAGTTTGGGGTCATGTCTCTCTGTCCAGGTTCTGCTGCTGCAGTACGGGTGATCCAAAAATAGCCTGTATAGCTATTTGTGGCAGTGCATTGTGCTATAGGCAGCAGCAGCAGTGCTCCCCAAAGGCCCATGTCTCTCACTGCTGTGCCAGCCTGGGCTCCGTGTGAGGCTGTTATTCCTAACTGGCTCCACTTCCTGTCATCTAAGGAGTTACATAAGAATGCTGCAGCTAATCCCACAACTTTAGCTCCAAGTGCGACAGAAAACTCTGTGCGAGCATGTAGGACAGTGAAGGGCACATCGGAGCTTAGGGGAAATTAAAGCTGTAGTAGTTGAGATACAAGATGAGCTTGAATACTATTGGTAGTTGAGAAGCAGCTAAAAGAATGAAATAAGGACGATGCTATGCACAAGTATAGGTGAACTATAAACTGAGTCATGTAAATTCCTGCTGGTTAACCAGGAAGGAAATTTCCCATTTGCCAGGAGTTTTAATCAGAATAATTTTTTTAAGTTAAATTAAAAAACAAACAAACCTCTCATTATGTGTTTTCACTCATTTGGTGTTTGCTTTAGTAGAAGCCAGTTTTAGAATTTTTCACATTAAGAGCCACATCCCAGTAATTATTTAAGGCCAAGTTGATTTAAAACCACCTCATTTAACCAAATGGCTGTACAGGTTGTAAATACATACTTAAATACATCTAAATACCAAACATTTTAAAACACGAACACTGATTTTAAAAAAAGGGTTAGAAAAAGGACTATTCAATTCAATTAAACATTATTTATATAGTGCCAAATCACAGCAACAGTTGCCTCAAGGTAATCGGGACTACGCTGCAGTTGGTTGTGATGGCTCACAGAACATGTGACCCATATTTAAACACGGGATTCAGAGGGACGTTACAAAGCGTTTATTTGTGACGTTTTATGAAGATTAATGGATTGACGGATGACTTTTTTCTATACATTCAAATAAGAACAAAAAATCTCCAACTAAGGATCAAACCAAATCGCAGTTATATCACGCCACAGAAAGGATAATAAATACTATTAAATCGCAAGGAGGTTGGTTTTAAAGGGGAATCGTCCCCTGCTCACCATCAGAAAAAGCACAGGTTTAAGGCCCTTTACAGACCCAAAGGCTACATCTGTCTTTTGCATATAGTTTGTGAGCTCATGTGCCATTGTAGTATTCTTCTAGTTGACAAAACACCTAATTGTCATGAACTCTGTGGAGCCTGAAATGATCTTCACCTCTTACTTTTACTCTGTAGAAGTAGTATTTTTATATATCATATGTGCCATCATCTTTACTCTAGGTGAAAAAGATCGGGGGTGGTGGGTTTGGGGAGATCTACGAGGCGACGGACCTGATGACGCGGGTCAGCGTGGCACTGAAGGTGGAGTCGGCCCAGCAGCCCAAACAGGTGCTGAAGATGGAGGTCGCGGTGCTCAAGAAGCTCCAGGGTGAGTGCAAATGGATTCACTGATATCACTTATTGGTAATGGCGGAGTATTTATTGTTATCATCCAGCAAATGTTTAAGAGAAGAAAAAGCATTCACAATGTCTATCCTTAGCATCTTTCCTTCCAAAAATCTCCTCCTAGGAGAAAATGCTGGTATCACTTGTTAGCATCAGTAGCAGGGTAGAATAAACTCTCCCTCTGAGAATAGATATAGATCTGAAAACAGTTTGGCCCAGGGTTCAGCACAATTTGCCTCAGTCCATGCTGTGGAAAAACATCTGTGGTGGTCCTGCTTTTTAACAGAAACAATACAGCAAGTGTAAGGTTGTCTGTGCTTGGACACTCCCAGGGTTAACATAAAGTTAGATCCTTTAGGGGGACTGTGTTACTTCCATTTCTCTTTCTTTTATAAAAGAAAAAAGGCCCTTCCTTCTCCCTTTTACCCACAATGCTTTTTTACCTCCCCCTCCCAAGAAGAAAATCAATGGGCTGGGATCATGTTTGCTGTCTAATGGCTTTGGCCTGGAGCATCGTGGTCCTGTTGCTTCCTGAGGGAACCAGCATATAATTTGAGATGGGCTCAATTCCAGCCCCCCAACCATTGCTGACCCGCCCAGCTGTAGAGAGTAAATATCAACCAGCAGATATATAAAGCATAATGGAGTCAAATATAACCCACTTTCAACTTTGATGTATTTTTACCCTTAAATAACAATTTTGTAATAACAAATGATCTATATAGTAGCATTTTTAGCACGAAGGTCTTGTCACTAACTATGCATGTAGACGCTGCTAGCTGAAGGGCTTTGGGGTGTGGCTGCAGCTAACCTGCCGGTGCGGCAATGTCCTTCCCATGCATAAACACACACACACAAATGCTCAAGGCATCCATGCACACATGTCTAGACCTGGTGTCATGTGCTATATCCCATAAATCAGCAGGGAAATAATACAGTGAAGCTGCTGATGAGAGGGCACGGACATTGGATATGGTAGGGCGACTAAGTATGGGCACACACATCATTATGATTCATACAACCAGCCCTCAAATAATACAGCACGTGTAAGGTGAGAGGAAGGATCCTGAAACTCTCTTGTCCTTTTTCTCTTAGGTAAAGACCACGTTTGTCGCTTTGTGGGATGTGGCCGTAATGACCGTTTTAACTACGTGGTGATGGAGCTTCAGGTTAGTCCCAAAGGAAAAGAGTCGTCTCTAAAAAGACTCTAAATGAAGCTTCTTTAAGAGTCAACTAAATCACTCACCAAGCAAGTGTCAAACATTTGCTAATTTCAGTTTGTGCAATAAAGATTTTTTGCCTTCCCGTGTTTCATATATTTGGAAATGTAAAAAATGTGGGAATTGGATTACTGGCTGTCCAAAGCATTTTAAAATCACAGAGTCAAGCTAAGTTAAAGCTCTAGAATTTATTTGAGTAAACTTTTAGACATTTTACTCAGTGATTATTTGGAAAATGAATTTAAAAAATTAAGTACAACCATGCAAAGAGCAAGAATAACAACACAAACAAAGGGAAAACTAAATTAATAAGAAAGAAAACTTATAATTGAGCTATTAAACATCCTCATAGCACCTATTCTGCTTTGATCACTAGCTTGTTTCTGTTTAGCGTATTTCCAGTCATGCTGTAACTGTGTCTTGTGGTCATAGCCACCATTCAGTCAATATGTGCAATGTTTGACCATTTTGATTATTTACCCTGACCTTGATTGGACTTTGGGCTGTTGACTTGGAGAAATCATGGTGAGCTCTTACTCAAAGTTACTGTTATATAGAAGATGGTTACATGAAACCAAAGCAAATAAACATTTTAGAAATTTCTAAAAATACTGCTGCATGTAAATAATTCAGCAGCTAACCTACAGTATATGCAAAAAACCCCCCCCAAAAAACAAATATGGCCAAAAGAACAGTAACTATTTCCACTTTAAGTGCATGTAGCATTTTGCAAAATATCAGGCAGAAGCAAACTCAAGCTGCAGGCTATTGATAGACTGCATCACATGCTGTGAATTGCAGGTATAAGATTAGTTTTCCATCGACCACATGAGGCTGTGTTACCCAAGACATGATCAGAAATTATAAATGCATCCTACTTGAATTGGATAGTAGTTGGCCTTGGGGTGTTATGAACGTGTGATCTGGTTGTAATTTGTGCAACCATTCCCACAGGAATGTCAAATTTTACTGCACCGCACTGGCTCCCGACCACACCATGTGTTTAAACTGTTGCGTGCAGCTCAGTTCATGTTGTATCTCACTTTTGGCTTGTTTCCTGCCCGCTGAACACATCTGTCTATCGCCCAGGCCAAACATTTCAAACAGTAAAGCCTTTGATGTGTATGTCTCTTTAAATACTTTGTTCTTTTGTCTCATCATTTTTCAAACACTGTTCACTTTGTTTAGAGCACGATGGATGGATGGATGATTTGATTGATTGACTTGTTGTTCATTAAAAGCCAGGTGCAATGGGGAGATTTATCAGACAACTGCCTCTATACTAATAACTCGCTTGCGTGGCCCTTTAGGGTCGAAACCTGGCCGATTTGAGGAGAAGTATGCCTCGAGGAACATTCAGCATCAGCACCACCCTCCGTCTGGGGCGCCAGATCCTGGAAGCTATAGAGAGCATCCACTCTGTTGGCTTCCTGCATCGTGACATCAAACCGGTGTGTAGCAGGGAGTTGGGTGCAGGACATTCTTTAAATGCACATATGTCCCTACAGTATATTCAAGGCAGATAAGTAATATAAATATAGTCATATTTTTATTTCTATTGTCAGCATTGGACTCTGCCACTGACATCATTTTTTTGTAACTGGCTGCTAACATTGCTGCTGATTCAGTAGTTTGCTTTTTGCTTGCAGTAAGTCGGCTCAGCATCAGTGTTGGCTAGATTCCTAAAACTAACAAAATGTAAATATTGTTTATCATCTGAGGTGCTGTCTTAAATTATATTCCCTTACTGGAAGACATTTGTTATCTATATATGGATATACTGTAAATAGAAATGACATTTTATTGCACATAGATTTCACTCTTTTTCAACTTCCTGTTTCTGCTACAGTCCAATTTTGCCATGGGTCGCTTCCCCAGCACCTGCCGTACCTGCTACATGCTGGACTTTGGTTTAGCTCGCCAGTTCACCAACTCTTGCCAGGAGGTCCGACCTGTAAGTGCATTCTCTGTTATGGATTATATACTGAATCTGAAGGAGCAGTATGTAGGATTTAGTGACATCTAGCTTTGAAACTGAGGAGTGGAACTATATGAAAGTCCTATTTTAGCTCTATTTTAACTTGCACATTTAAGAACAGGGACCTTTCCACTGATAAAGGTTCTGCTCTGTTTACTGAGTTTTTGTGTAGCTTATTGTTTTGGTCTGTTGTAAATCCACAATGGAGACAAAGTTAACAAGTAACGTTTGAATATAATGCATGTTTTGCAGGTATAAAAACAGATACTTTTGTTGTTTCGTGTAGAGTATTGAAATTCAGTTCTTCAATTCTTCAATTCTTATCTTGTTCTCCAAATCTCTGTTTGCAACAGGAAGCAAATTAAAAGTTTATGTCTAAAAATCTTGTTTGAAACTAACCATAAACAGGTTAGATATCATCAGCATCACCATTTAATGACTATGCCTGTCTTTATTTGTCAGCCCCGTCCAGTCGCAGGGTTTAGGGGAACAGTGCGATATGCATCTGTCAATGCGCACAAGAATAAGGTCAGTATCTGCCAAGTATGTGATAGAGGTTTCGTTTTGTCTGTGATGCTGTCCTGTATGTGTCTTCCTCTTCTTTTCTTTTTTGACAGTCAAACATTATCCAATCCTGTTAACTCAGAGTTGTTTTCATTCTGCAGGAGATGGGACGTCACGATGACCTGTGGTCTCTCTTCTACATGTTGGTGGAGTTCTTGGTCGGTCAGTTGCCGTGGAGGAAGATCAAGGATAAAGTAAGGGCACTGAAAAAAATTCACTCTGTCCTGGTGGCTCCAAATGATGACATATAATTGATGTGCGTTTGTGTATTTTAGGAACATGTGGGAAAGCTGAAAGAGACTTATGATCATCGTCTGATGCTCAAACATCTACCGGCAGAGTTTGGTGTGTTCTTGGATCACATCTCCAGCCTTGACTACTTTACCAAACCTGACTACCAGGTATGATTTACATTCAATAAAGAGTGGAGGTTTTCCTGTATCATAACCTGAGCAAATTGCTCAGGTTGGAGTGCGTGTATATTTTCTGCTTCTATCATGATGAATTGATGATTATATATTTTTGTGTTGTTGCAGCTGTTGATGTCAGTGTTTGACAACAGTATGAAAACCTACAATGTCGTGGAAAATGACCCCTATGACTGGGAGCGGACCACTACTGATGGCACGCTGACGATTAGTGCCAGTACCACGACACCTCAACATCACACTCGCCTCACTCCAGCACACATGGGGTATGTTTGAAATATATACATGTATACGTACAGAAGCATGTTTTATGGTGTCTGTTTTCAGTAACTTTATGTATGGCTGAAATTTCTCTTGGGTCCATTTAAAAAAAAAAAAAAAAAAAATATATATATATATATATATATATATATATATATTATATCTTCAGAGACATTGAAAATGTGTGCCTTTTCTTGTTACAGTATGGCAAATGCGTCCCTGATCCCTGGCGATCTGCTGAGAGAAAATACAGATGAAGTTCTGCAGGATGAGCAGCTCAGCGACGTGGAGAACAACCCTGCTCCAGAGCGTCTGCTGGGCTCTCCCCTCCACCCGCACCGGAACCAGGAGACTGACGTCTGGGAGGAGCTGGATCGCAACCGTAACCGCATCAGGACAGCTGTCTGGAAGGTAAAAGCCACAGGGAATTCAAAGAAAATATAAATGCTTCTTTGGCATTTAAGTTACTTTTAAAAAAAACAAACAAAAAAACACTGTCTCCCACAGACGGCAGCGGACGAGGAACACTGCAACAACCAGGGCAACCAAGGGCACCAGAGCCCCTATGCTGGTCCAAGCCTGGGTTCCCCTGTGAAACTGCACTCTGAGGTGGCGGCTTCAGACCGTGATGGCCCTCTGCTCAGGAAGCTCCGCAACATCCACAGCTTTGAGCTGGAGAGGAGGCTTGGCCTGGAGTCCAAGCCCAGCCCAGAGCGCTTCGTGGATGCCTGGTAAGTCTACTAAGCAACCAATACTTGTACTGCACAGTAATACTTACTTTCTTATCTAAATTCACCTTTAGGTAGACCAGAAGGTTGATTGTTTGCATTTGTCTTGTATATGTTCAGTTCAGCAAAGCAGCAGCTAGGCACTCAACAACAGGAGAAGGAATCTGACAGAGCTGCTATCATCCCAGTAACTCAGGCTCAAGCTGTAATTGCCGGGGAGCGTCCTGATAGGGTTTGGCACTATGATGAAGAGTTCCTATCCGGTGGTGGTTCTCCTAAACCAGCTTCCCCTGGATCATTAGAGCAGGGAGAGGGGGCAGCCGGCAGTGGGGGATTTGTGGCCCTCAATTTGAGCTCTGGGAGGCAGGACTTTGACTCAAGGGAGTGGGTAATGGTGGAGCGACCCAGTGGGTCCCCAGGAGTCAAGGCTACCACCAGCCCTTCGGAGGAGGATGAGGAGCCAGAGGTGCTACAACCAGATGGACAGGATCCTGGATGGGAAAAGGGCAGCCAGAGCCCTAGATCGGGGAAAGCCAAACAAGAAAGCACGGCCTCTTCCAAAGGAAGTGTAAAAATGGACAAGTTGGAGCTTAGTGTGGGCCCTGCAGGGCCCTTGCCCCCAATCACTCCAACCAGCCCGGCTGAAGCTCTGGCTGAGGGAGTCCTCACACAGGTAAGCACTTTCATTTGAATACCATATCATAACATGGCATACATAATCCTGACTATAGTCAGCATTTTACAAGGTTAAAAAGCTGCACAGAGTCAGAGTTCTAGGTATAGAACGTAAATGCTAATGTCATTCAACAGAGTGTCACCAGCTGCATCTTGCTGTGGTTTGAAGCTAAATGTTACTGCTTTATGTCTGCTCGCTTCTTCACTTGTGTGTATTTGTTAGAAAAAGATAGTTGTGACACAACTCAGAGCTTTTTATCAGATCACAGCATGGGAGAAAGAGGTCTTATGGCTTTGATTTACTTTAATTTGTAATCAATCTAATTATTTATTTGCAGGCATTTGGGTTAAGTGGTTGCTTTTTTCCTTTTTTGCTTCTCTAATCAAACTTTTTATTTCCAAAATATGTTTTGATTTGCTTACCTTAAATTACTTTCTTGCTACTTACCTATTCATAACATCCCAGTAGTCTATATCTTCCATTTCCATATTGCTGCTCTGTCTCTGAGCTTAACTTTGACTGATTTTAACATGTAAGAGAACAGACCCGCTGTTTATCTACTGACTTCCTCTGCAGTCAGAACTTCTATATCCAGATTGCAAACATAAACTGCCATAACAAAAACTCCCCTGACTGATCTCCATCTTTCTTCACCAGTGTATGCAAAAATTTTAGAACTTCTTTAATTGATCCCTTCATCACTTAACGCTCTGCATCCTGCTCCCCGCTAGCGCAGCCTGCTTGTCCCACCTCACAGTACTTCCACTATACTTCCTCAGTCCCTCAGAAATCTCACAACCCCTCCTCTCTCCACCTCCCACTTCTTTCCCTCCCATCTCTTAGCTCCCTACCTCTCCTCCATCTCTGCCCGAGGAGGTTGCGGTCCGGACATCCAGCCCCATCCCTCTGCGCTCTCCCAGTCCTCACACCCTCCTGACCACCTTGTCGGACCCACTGCACCAACGTCAGCTGCCTAGCCTGAGGCGCAGCCAGTCCGCCGACCAGCAGCCGCAAGAACGCCCCTCCTCTTCCTCCTCCTACCACGCCTCCCTACCTCTGCCACCAAACCCCACCCCCAGCACCTGCTCACCCAGTCGCAGGAAATTGCCAGCCATCCCTGCGGGTGCTGCCAACACCAAGTTTCCCTCAGTCATTCGCATCACCCGTGCCCAGCTTCAGCAGGTGATGAGCCCATCACAGTCCTGTAAAAAGACACCTCCATTCAGCTCCCTCTACATCAGTAGCATTACACCCGCTGTCAACATTTTTGTTCTTTTTTTGTTTTCATTTAAGTTGCTGGTTTTGGCTTCTTTTGTTCATTTGGCTTGCTTATTGTGTTGCTGTCAGGCAGCTCTCTCCAGAAACCATAAGGGGCATTGTGCAGGCCAGACAGAGCATGGGTCAGATGTGTCCTTGTGTCTGGACATGTGTTCTTGTGATCTGGATAGGGTTTGTGTGTTTGTCTGATTGTGGCATGTGTGTTTGGAATGTCGAGTCATGACTACAGGTTGCATGGTCTCTTTTGTTTCAGATCGTCTTTGTCCTCTCTATCTTTCTCTTTCTCTCTCTCTCCCTGTATTTGTTCCTCACCCTCTCTTCGCTGAAGCCCCCTGCGAAGTTGCGTGAACGTTTCCTGTCCTACTTGCTGGTTTAGTACTCACAGCTTGACTGACACTGCCATAGCACTTGTGTGTTTCGGTCTGATAATGGTAGCTATGGTATTGCATGCTGTTGCCAAACTAATCACCATTTATTACCACATTTTGTAAAATTGTGCAGTGTTCACACATCTGCAACAGGCTCTTGCTGCAGATCTACAGCACAACTCGCCATGTTGTAGTCTATCAGCAACAGACCTTTGACAATTTAGAATATTACTGCCATTTCTTAGTGTTTTCTTTTTCTTAAATAATACCTGTGTCTTTTTCTCTTCCCTCCCATGTCTCCACCTCTTCCCTCCCCACTCCAGTTGACGGCTCAGCGTCCCTCTGGGCTTTCCTCCCAGTCAGGCTCAGACAGTGCTCCACAGTGTCTCCTGCTGGAGAGGCATGGCGAAGCTGAAGCAGAAGCTCAGCAGGTTCAGGAGCGTACAGTGGACATCAGCTCCCCGCAGGACCATGTGGCCTCCCATCCAGGGTCACCAGTAGACCCCCTGGCTGAGATGCTGGTCAATGGAGACAGCCGCACCAAAGCTCAAAGCCCTGTGCCAAGCCGCATGTCTTCCCCGCGCTGCCCTCGTTCACCGTGCTCGCCTCCTCCATGCTCGGCATCTTCCCATCGCTCTCCTCGCAGCCCCTTGTTTGCCAATGGCCGTCTTTCCCCTCCTGTTAACAACCAAAGGGATTTAAGTATTGGAACTTTCCTCAAGCTTAAAGACAATGAGAATGACTCTATCCCCACTCCCTGTGTCACAGAGCCTCAGTTGAAGGGGGAAGACCCTAGAGAAGTTAACCTGACCCCAGAACAGATCACTAGCCCAGCCTCCTCCACCCCGCTGGCTGCCCCCCGTAAAGACCCTAGCCGCAGGCAAAGTCGAATCCCTGTGCTGGAGCCCTCGGCCCTCCTGGAGCTCCCTCCACCAGGATCCGCCAAGGAAAAGCTCTTACAGAAGAAAGCCAACCACCAAGGCCAGGTCCCCTCACCCACTGCCTCGCCATCCCTCTCTGATAGGCGTGGCCCAATGGTAGCCTCCCTCACTAGAGATCCACTGTCCTCCACCTCTGACCGCTCTCAGGATGAGGACTCTCTCATGGGCTCCCGTTCTGACCGCCAGGGAGACGACGCTCCGTCTCTCTCCTCCTCCTCTAGCCCGCTGTCCCGCAAGAGCAGGATCCCTCGTCCCGTTCAGGCAGCTTCTTCTGCTGAGCAACTGGCTGCTCAATTCATGCCACGTCCACCTCCTGGAAAACCACCGTGTCGCCCCACAGTGGAGGGCAGGTAAGTTGTTGCCTCGCATCTTTTACTTTCATTAAGATACTATAAAGATATTATCTCTTTTATTTATTTAATTTAATAATTTATGCCAAGAAACTTGATTTATCTCCGTTTGAGCTTTGCTGTAAAATATCACTCGCTGTTTTTCATGCTTCACTCAGGCTTAGACGTTACCGCATCCGAGCTGGCAGCACCAGTGACTCAGAACTGCTGACGTGTATTGCTCAGCTAATGCATGGCTCCCGTGGCTCCCCCCTTCACCACCGCTCCTCTGCCCAGCACGGGGGCTCCAGGATGGGCATCTGCAGCCTGACGAGCTCTCCGCACCACCACCGCAGCTCGAGCGCCTCCCCCCGTAGTTCCTCCTCCCTGCAGCGCTCGGTCAGCTCCTCGCCCTCTCGCCACGAGCACCGTGGCGGCGGGGGAGGGGGCTGCTTTGGCCGCAGCCGCTCACCCCCTAGCTTCTCCGGCTCGCCGCCTCCCCGCCGCTTCTACCACCACCACCAGGATACATGCTGTAGTCGGCAGGCGCGCACCAGCCCGTTCCACCTGTCTAGAGGAAAAGGCTGCAGCAAAGAGAGCAAGTGCTCCAGCAAACTGAGTAGATAGACCCCACCAGGTTGAGTTGCTATAGCAGAGAAGTTGTAATAGGACAGACATCAGTCAGTGAGTCTTCCTGTATAATCAGTAAAATAGTCTGAACTTTACTCCTCTCACAGTTTGTCAGTGTTCTCTTGGCTCCTTCTGTTTTTTGCATAGGCTTTGTCATTCAGTATGTGTCCAGCTTTTAAATACCACCCCAGTGATTGTAGTTTTGCACTAAGGCTGCCGAACTCGTGGAAAACATATTTTAAAAAAGACTTTTATAAATCTTTGTGGCACAAGCCGGGATATCCAGAAATTTTAGTCCACCCCCAAAAATGCTGCCTTTCCCAAAACTCTGAGGACATTAAATACTTGTTCACAAGCTTAATGACGATGCATGACTAGCAGACTGAACTTGAATTGGTGGAGAGCATCCTTTATGATAATTTACCAAACGGGCAAGGTCAGGGTCTTCTTTTCATTTTTACAATCAATGCTGTAGTTTAAACCGTTCATGCAGCGCTGTAACACATAAATCAGAAGTTAGTTGGACCAGTGGGCACATATATAAAAGTCTCCGGATTATTGAACTTTGATTTGTCCTGCACCGCAATATATTAGAACTTATGTATCCCCAGCACTAATGCATTTGAATCATACTGATGGGATTTGCAACTTTAATTATTGGCCGGAGGGCCTAACTCAGATCAGACAGGGTATAACGTTTTCTTTCTGCTAAATGTGAATGCATAATAGGCAGAATTTGTGTATTTATTGAGATATTTATTTTGATGCTTAGCAATGCTTACGACTCCTATCCTCTCGCGTGCGATCGTTAAAGTGTGGTTTTTGTGTCACGTGCATTCGTTTTTAAAATGAGGGGATCGCTCAAAGCGACCCTTTATACAATCAGTCATGTAAAGCATGTGAGGACTCACACCTTTTTGTGCCTACTGTGTTGCTGAGAGGGAATCTGAAATGTCACACTGGAATGAAGGAATTAGAGGTTAGACTCGTGATGTTTTAGTAGCAGTAGTACGTTTAAACGACTCAAGGTGCACTGATGTTCGTCTTAGCGCGTGCCTTGGCACTTCGGGCAGCTTGAAGATTCACTTTGGTGTGTTTGTAATTAGCGGAGGAAAAAAAACAACAACAAAAAAAACCAAGAGCCAAAAAACAGACTTGTGCCAGCGGTTATAAGACAACCCTTTTCATTCATTTATGTAGAAAAGGTAGCAACACAAATGTTTGTTAATCAAACATCATTTGAGCAGCAGTTTACTTAAGGACAAAGTAGCTATTATTTGTAACAGGAAATATTAGCTGTCCTGTCTACATACCAGGCCAGTGTTTGAGATAAAACTCTGAACAAATGTGAATTTCAGACCTCAAAAAAAAAAAGAATTTTGTCAAATGTTATTGAAAATGGAGGCCATATGTACATATTTCTCACACCAAAACGATGCTCCATGCCTCCACGTGCGAGAATGTTTTATTTCCGTTCCCGTTTCTCCCGCACCGGAGAATGTCTTTTATATAACGACATACAGTATACGTTCTGTGCACAAGGTAAAGAAGCCAGAGTGTTGTTTGTGTTCAGTTTTTAGTCAGGATTCCTCACTGAAGCTCTCCTCCATAACCTATCCCCACTCCTCTGCTTGTAAGATACTGTAAAATAACTTCAGCTTCCTTCCAGTGCTTCTCTTTGCATGTTCAACAGAGAAAACCCCCCAAATCGACTACTGAGTAAAAAGCCGCATAACACTCATCATTATATAGCATTTACCACATTGGCCATTTCCCATTAGGCGAATCTCTAAATCTTCTCTGGCTTATATTAAAAACTTGCTTTCTTACCTGATGTTAGTTTTCTGCACCGACCTGGGATGATTCTATCATTGCATATAACTGTAGTGACATGCAAAAATAAAAGGAGAATAGACTTTCCTGCATTTTACAGTCTTGCATTGTACTCACTGAGCTGAAGCCTGATGGTAGTCACAGTCACAAACCACATCGCCAAATATTTTGATATACTTTGCAGTTTGAGTTGAGATGAGAGCGTCTTATTTTTGTCGATTTTAAACAACGCTGTTTCGTCTGACTCATGTAGATTTCGCAGGTACCTACGCTAGCCTCACAGAGCAGCTATGATGACTCATCCTGAAGGCAGACATCGTTCAGTCAGTCAGCCGCCTTAATGTCTCTTCTCTGCCCCTCTGTGCATAGCGAGGGATGACTGAGCCTTGTCTGTGTTGGAGATCATTCCAGTATTAGGCCAAGCCAAGCCTTTCTCTCTCTCTCTCTCTCTCTCTTATCTCTCGGTCTATAAATGGCATGTGCTACCATGCAAACCCTCGCCACTGAAACCAGTGCTGACAGACTTCTGTGTCAGAGCCGGAGCGCTCCACTGTGAGAATGTGTGGACCATTTACTGATCGACTGGTTGAAATCGGAGAATTTCAGGGTGCCGTATTCAAGGTGTGTTTGCAGTGTGATAGCTGTATGCTTTCAAATGGCTGCGCAATTTATACGTCGCCAGCGAGCAGTCTTTGAATTCCCCCTCTTTCAAGGCTTCGAAGTTCAGAACGCTGTTGTGCAGACTTTTAATATATACCTGTAAAATATTGAAAGTAGTATTTAAATAATATCATTATCGTACAAATATGACATATATCCTAACGGGCTTCAAAGAAAGGGAAGGACACACACTAAACAGTGTGCTGCTGATTTTAAAAGATAATCAGATTTCTTATCATGGGTTTTAATATTATTATCTCACAAGTGGTGTGTAGTCGTAGGATTAGTGTTACCTTCCAGATGAGATTTTTCTTTGTCACTTTTAAAAGTGGCTCGCTATTAGAAAGTGTCATATCTATAGTAGCTTGTTGGGGTTTTTTTGTGGTTACACAAAGCCACAGACCAACAGAATAAAGCCAGCTGTTATGTTTTATTTTGAAAGGTGAGATGGAAACTAATAAAAGCTTTGGTGTGCACTTGTACACTTCTCATGTCATGATATTGAATTACTTATAAATACTTGACAGAAATTATTTATTGTGACTTTTGCTAATTTGCCCATCTGTCATTTTCACTTGAGTTGTTGGGATTTTTTCAATGGTTGATATTTTTGTGTTGTAATTGTATGTCGTTGTTTTGAAATGTAACTGTACAGTCTCAAGGAAAGAATGTAACAAGCGGGAGTTTTGCATTGTATATACCTGTAATTATTTATGTTAATTCTATTATTTGTATCATATCAATGCCTTGTACAGTGTTTTGTTTCTTTTTGTTTTCAAATTATTTTGTATTTTATTTTTATAAACTGGTTACAAATAAAATACTCATTCCGCATGCAGAAAGAATTTTGTGACAGATTCCTGTTCATAATCCTGAAATGTTGGACACTGAGCAAGGATACGCATATTAAAATTGCTAATTTATAAAGTGCTTCTTTTTAATTGAAATAAAACCACTGGGCATTCAAGCTGTTGTTTTTTTTAAAAAGACAAAAAAAAAAAAAATCCAACAAAACATAAAAAGTAACTGAGTTAACATTTTACTTGCTTGTGCTTTTAAGGTTACATTGAAAATTAAAAACAAGTAAAAAGGGTTTATTCATTGTTTTGTTTTTCTAAATGTAAATGTGGAATTAGTCCCAAAATTAAATAAAATATATCACAATTTTTGAAGATTGCATTCAAAGTCAGCAATGCTGTGTGTATCTTAATACAGTATGATTTAGACTCAATCATGGGTCTCCAATTTTAGGTCTGGTTAAATAAATAAATAAATAGTGCTAGACACCCCTTATTTCTCTAATTCTCGGACCATAAAAAATACACTACCGGTCAAAGGTTTGGACACATTCTCAATGTTTTTTCTTTATTCTCATGACTATTTACATCTGTTAATGAACACATAAGCAATTATGTAATAAACAAAAAAGTGTGAAATAGCTCAAAACATTTTTATACGTTTCTTCATGATTCTTCAAACCAGCCACCCTTTGCTTTGATTACTGCTTTGCACACTCTTGGCATTCTCTCGATGAGCTTCATGAGGTAGTCACTTGAAATGTTCCCAGAGATGCTGAGCACTTGTTGACCCTTTTGGCTTCACTCTGCGGTCCATCTCATCCCAAACCATCTCGCCTGGGTTTAAGTCAGGTGACTGTGGAGGCCGTGCCATCTAGTGCAGCACTCCATCACTCTCATTCTTTGTCAAATAGCCCTTACACCGCCTTGGGGTTTGTTTGGGGTCATTGTCCTGTTGAAAAATAAATGATGGTCCAACTAAAAGCAAATAGGATGGGATGGGATGGGATGACATGTCGCTTCAGGATGCTGTGGCAGCCATGCTGGTCCAGTGTTCCTTCAGTTTTGAATAAATCCCCAACAGTGTCATCAGCAAAGCACCCCCACACCATCACACCTCCTCCTCCATGCTTCATGGTGTGAACCATGCATGCAGAGACCATTCATTTGTTGCATAAAGACATGGCGGGTGGAACCAAAGATCTCTAATTTGGACTCAAAACACAGATTTCCACTGGTCTAATGTCCATTGTGTTTGTGTTGCTTAGCCAGAAGAAATCTCTTCTGTTCGCTGTTTTTCCGTAGTAGTGGTTTCTTAGCAGCTATTTGACCATTAAGGCCTGATTCGTGCAGTGTCCTCTGAACAGTTGATGAAGAGATGTGTCTGCTGCAGCAACTCTGTGTGGCATTTATCTGGGCTCTACTCTAAGGTGTTAATTGTTAATTTGCAATTTCTGAGGCTGGTGACTCGGATGTATTTATCCTCAGCAGCAGAGGTGACTTCTGCGATCCTCATGTGAGCCAGTTTTATCGTAGCGCTTGATGGTTTTTGCGACTGCAACTGGGGATACATTCGAAGTTTTAGTGATTTTCCAAACTGACTGACCTTCAATTCGTAAAGTTATTATGGACTGTCTTTTCTCTTTATGTTGCTGATTGGTTCTTGCCATAATATGAATTCTAACAGTTGTCAAATAAGGGCTGTCAGCTGTGTACCAACCTGACTTCTGCACAACACAACTGATGGTCCCAACCCCATTAAGAAGGCAAGAAATTCCACAAATGAACCTTGACAAGGCACACCTGTGAAGTGAAAACCATTTCAGGTGACTACATCGTGAAGCTCATTGAGAGAAGGTGGTCAACAAAGCAAGTGGTGGCAACTTTGAGGAATCTAAAATATAAAACATATTTAGAGTTTTTAGCATTTTTGTTTTGCTACATAATTCCATATATCTTGCTTCATATATTTGATGTCTTCAGTGTGTATATACAATGTAGAAAGTAGTAAAAATAAAGAAAAATGAGAAGGCGTGTCCAGAATTTTGACTGGTAGTGTAGGTGCAGCGATTCATTGTAAGTTGAAATACAGTATGTGAGGCAAAAATTTTCAACACAACCCGAGGTTTTCTTGTAATTTTTTTAAGTTGTAAAGTAGTGTTAAGGAATAGTTATTCAGGCTATTTGAATAGTATTTAAAGCTCTTCTTTGAATGCTGGCTGCCCTTTCTTTTGTTTTCTGTCAACATGATCCCACACTGTTTCGGTAATGCTGAGGTCCAGGCGATGCCAGTCCGCGACTGATAGTGTTTCATTGTATGTTTTTACTGCAAAGGCAGTGTTATCGGGATCATTGTCATGCTGAAAAGTGAAGACGTTGATCAATCAGATGTTTTCCAAAAGGAAGTGCATGATAGGACATGACTTTAGGATACTTTTTAGGATACTTTTCAAAAACTTCTTCCAGTTTCTTCAGGTTATTTTAAGGCAACACAGCACACCATGCTATGATTTTCAGAAAGCCCAGAAAACTATTACGCAACACCACTTTAAAAGGTTTTTGAGAAAGTCTCCCTCCTTGGAAGCGAAATATTAAAAAATGAGTGGTGACTCGAGATTTTATTTTATTTTTTTTAGCAAAGAACTGTATTAAGGTTGTTATTATTAGTGGGTGGATGACATGTGAAAGCAGGCCCTTTTAACGGTCGTTGAATGACTCTTGAAGGCTCAGATGACAAGCACACGCATGCGTACAGGCTAACCCCGCCCCCTTTCCTCTCAGTTCTTCAGCCGCGCAGCACTTGGCAAGAATGGCGGCTCTTTTGGAATCGCTTCTATCAGAGAAAGTGGATATTATTAAGGTGGTGGACTGGCTAAAGAGTGCAGGGGTAGGTCTGAAACGGGTAATACTATCACGAGAGGAGCATTTATCTGCGTTTTATCTCCGCTTACTTTGTTCTGTGTGATGACACAGCTCGTAACTAATTGTAAACAAAACTTTTAGCTGCTGTGCTAGCGAGCCACGTTAGCTGTAGATCAGATCGACTACAGACAAGATGGTAGCTGTCAGCTTCCCTTTTTTCAGCAGAAATGTTTTCAGTAAAACCTGTCATAATTTACCACAGTTACTTAATAATTGTACTATTATTTTCATTCTCTTAAGACAGATGTGGGGTTTTGCCATAAATTAGCCAGCACGTTGTTAGCTAGGTTAGATAATAATTTTCTTGGGAGATTAACTGTAGCTATCCAGAAGATTTAATTGCGTGGATATCTACTATCTTGGGATGCATCTAGGATTTAATCGCGCTGATGATCTGAGTTATTTCGTGGTTGATAGATGGTTGATGCGCTTGTCTCGATCTAATTTTCCAACAGTTAAAGTCTCTCTCTCCAACAGGACGAGGACAAGCTGTCGATTAGTGAACTCGGGCTGACAGTTCACAAAGAGGAGTTCGTCCCTTTTCTTTTAAATTTTCTGAGAGAGCAGAGCAGTCAAGCACTCACCCATGGCCCCGCCACCCCAGCTAAGACTCCCAGCCGCCCTAGGCCTGCTGCACAGACCCAAGTTTTCTCGGAAAAGAGGGGCTGCAAGTCTGCCAGTGGTGGAAGTGGTACTCGGGCTGCGAGCCGCGTCCAGCTGTTTTCTCCTTCATTTGTGTCACCTGGACCTGAAGGATCTCACTGTCTGAGCGGGGTCACTGCCTTCAGCAGCCCCTCCTCTTCTACAACATGGAGCCCTGCTTCCAGGCCTTCAGGATCTGAGCGGCGTGGTGGGCAGAGGATCATGCTTGGGGACTACATGGTTTCTCCTCCTGACTTTCAGCACAGCCCTAGCTTCCAGTCCCAGAAAAGCCGCAAGAAGAGTGGTGGCAACGTGTCATTGGGGGGGCGAGGACGTGGAGGGCATTATATTGATGAGACTGGGGGGAGGAGATCAGTAAGAGGAGGAGGAGGGTATGGTAGGATAATTGAGCAGGTTTCACCTCCGTCTGTAGGTCAGCTCAATTTCAACAACTTGGAGGAGTTCCCTCCTGTTGGCTCCTCACCCATTTCTCCTGCGTGAGTCTGCACAAGTCTAACATAAGTAGAGTCATAAATATAGATTTGAACATGTAATTTTCAAACAATCTGACCACTTCTGTTATTCCTCAGGGCATCTAAGCCAACTAGAAGAATAAACCCGACACCAGTAAGTGCAGAGCGGCCACACTCTAAACCAAAGACCTGCTTCACTTCCACCCCGTTCAGTAAACCATCCAGCCCCCTGTCAGGAGTAGAGCCACTCGAGGGGTCGATGACAGGGGGCAATTCTCTGAGTCTGCAGGAAGAAAGGGAATTGCTTAAAAGGGAAAAGTAAGTGCACTTTTCCTCAATTTGGTCAGACAGATTTGAGTGCATTGTGGGGAAAAATGTGTTTAGTTTTTGGATTGGCCAGTAATACATGTCTGCGAGTGGGTGCCATATTACTTACAGATGGGTAATATTTTGCTGTGTTTTACAGGGAATGATGGTGTAGTGTAATCCATATTTTGTTGGTAATCGTTTGTACACTCTGGATTAGAGTAAAATTCTCCTTCCAGTTTCTATATGTATAACAGTCTCAGCTGTTTTTACACCAGCTGAAGCATCTTTTTTTCCACATCTCAGTTTATCTTTGTAGTTTTATGATAGGAATTTCTTGTTTTTAGGACAAAGCGTGCCCAGCAGGTCGGCTCTCCTCAGCCGTCTTCTTTGGAATCATGCACCCCTACCAAGGCAGTGCTTAAAACAGGATCTAAAGTTACACCAGAACAACAGACAACTAGTCCTGAACCATCCAAAGTCACTTTCTCCTTGGAACTGGATCTTTTGGTTGAGCTGTATAGTACCTGCATCTCTGGTAAATGACCACAAGGTGGTGATCATTATCTAAAAACAATTACATGAGGATAAAATGAACTTGTACAAACAATTTTGCTAGATGAAGAACAGCTATTAGTAAATGCCTGTCAACAGGTTTCTGTTAAGTAATTAGAGTAATTAATAATGAGAGAAATTTAAATTAGTTAAAAAAATTTTTGTGTTTTCAGAAAACCTCGTACCAAACATTTTCCTGGAGCTCTTCTTTGTGATGCAGTTACTAACGTCTCGGTCCCCTCACACTCATGACGATGAACAGGAAAGTTTGTGTGCAGCTCATTCGCACTCAGGTGTGCAGTCATGTAATATTACAAATAATAGGATTGCATATATCTGTGTCTGTGTGTGCGTGTGTTGAAGCTCCCGATCTGTTTCTAATTTTCAGATATTCTCGAAAGATGTTATTTAAGACTAGTACACAATTGTGTGTATTTTGCAGTGAAGGTCCTGGAGAATCAGTTTCAGTGAGTGTCTTTTGTTTTCTCCACTTAACCGACTCCTCAACATTCTTAACTTTTTGACTCATAACCATGTCTTCTTGTAATTTATCAGGTTGGTAGCTCATTTGGACAAGTGCACATTGCGACTGCTGGCAGAGAATGAACGGGTGGCATCTTTCTCTCCACATCTCAGGGACTTACTCACTCAGGCCCAAGATAAAAGCACAGCCAAGGTAACAGAGTTGTATTGTACAGCTGATGAAGTAAATGCAAACATTTATTGTATTTTTAAATCTTTCCCAGTGCTGTATGCTATGTTATAAACATTACTACCAACCTATGTTGTTAATCCAGATTCTTATTTTGACCCATCTCCACTTAAAAAAATAAATAAAATGAATGTATTTCAGCTCTCTCCTTCAGTGTCCACTTTCATCCACTCGGTCCCTTTCCAGCCTGATACTGACAACCGGTCCAACTTCAACAGTGACAAGGCTTTCCACATCTTCAAAAAACAGAGGTATATTTCTGCTTTTGTCCATTTTATAGAGGTGAACTTTAAATTGCAAACGCAATGTTGTTTGTCGATCAACACAGTGTGAAATATTATAGTTGGATAATTTGTAGCTTTAATTGTGAGATGACAAACTTTTCTTGGTTGTTTGGTGAATTAAGGTTTCAACTGTTGAAATAAGTTGATTAAAACCACTGAATTAATTTTATTAATGATCAAGTATATTTTTTCCATTCATCAATTATCTTAATCACCTGATTCTTTTGTTCTTCTCACAGAGATATTTTTTATGAGGTGCTGAGAGAGTGGGAGGACTTTCACAAGGAACCCGGGTGGAATTTTGACACTGCACTTGGAAATAGGATCAGGTAAGTCCAGTTAGTTACAGCAGCTTTTTATTTATTTATTTCTCCCCCTCATGGTCAGGAATTGGGTGAAATTAAGGATTTCAATGTAATAAAGGATCCTTTTCTGTCTTTTACTTCAGAGGAATGATGAGTCAGATGACCTCTGCAGGAAATCATTCTCATTTTGCGCGTCTGTTCCTGAAGCAGCTTATTCAGGTAAATCATACATTTTAACAAAAGCTATCTATCTCATTGCAGAAGCTGCCACCACATGACATTCTTCTTACTTGGCCCAATAAGGTCTCAAATTGACCTTTTTTTCCCTTTAGATGTGTAAAGGTCCCCGAGTGAACAGCACTTCTGGAGATGCTCCTGATGCTGACTTGTTAGGCATGTTGGGAGCTGAGGGTCTGGGGCGCCTGAAGCGTCTTGAAGAGCGTCTCATTCAGCCTCACGGAGTTGTTGGCCCGTGCTCACCTCCATCTTTTCCTGGTTACCAAGAGTTCTTCAGGGACTTCCTGCAGGCTGCTAGCTGGTGAGACAACAACATTTAAGTAAAAAGATAACAGCATAACAATAGCATAATAAATATTAAATTTCATATAAATTTCCTGTGTTCTTACTAGCTAAACTTTTTTTCTTTAAATTTTTTTTAATGGACTATGTTGTTATAATCCGTTTTGTATATTGTGCACTAGCTGCCAGCTGAACCAGCACCTGCAGGATAGCTTGTGCCAGCAGCTACTCCAGCTGGATGAGGTGTCCATCCTGAGCCCTCCTGCTTCCATCTGTGAGCGGGACGAAGAGGAGGAGGAAGATGGAGACATGGAGCAGCAGGTATTTTGTTATCTGCATCTGCAGCTTTTGTGGGTGTTTTGTTAAAATGCTTTACAGCTGTATTTTCCTTTTTTATTTGAAGCAATGTATTTTAACCTGGGTACCTGGACAGCTCATCTTCTTAAACCTGCCCACTCTAAGAAGATGAGCTCTTATGCTGTTTATTATTTCATCCTTTTTAGGATGAGAAGCAGCGGTTCTCCTCTGTGTTGCTCCTAGCTCGTCTTCTAGCAAAGTTTCTGGGATTCATTTCCTTTCTGCCTTACCAAACATCCGAGAAGCCGTCCAGAGAAATACAGGATACTGCTATAGCCCTGCGCAGCAAGGTGACGAAACAAATACTTATTGCACCAAATGTTCAGGCCTTTTTTTAAATGGTGTATGTAAAATTTAGAAGTAGTTTCAGTTCCTATTTTCTTCCTGTACATCTGCAGTACAGATATAAATGTATATTTGATGCCATGCTACTTTTTTTTTCTCTTCCCCTCTTTGTCCCACAGAGTGTTCCAGTGCTAGATGTGTGTGCTGTGTTGAGAAACAGTATAAGGAGAAGGCGCACCATCCTCACTGTTCCCTGGCTGGTGGAGTTCCTCTCCATGCTAGACTTTATCGGCCCTCTGCTGCTCTGCTACAGGACCACATTGGGCACACTGCTTCTCCTATATAGGTTTGTCTTCATATGCATGCACAACTAGTTATGACAGTACAGGTAAATGGTGTGTGTGTATATAGTAAAATAAAAAGTCTCCTGTTTGCTTACAGGAGACTGGTTCTTGATCGGTGTGAAGAAATGTGTTACCTAAATAAGCTACTAATGGTGTCAGTATTAGGCTGGCTCTTTCAGGTGAGTTATAATGTGTAGGCAAGATTTGTCTTTTTATGTACTTGTTTATACAGTGAGCAGCAGACTCACCAATCATGAATCAAAGATCTATTTAACACTTTTATGATGCCTGAGAATAATATTTATTTATACGTAATGCTAACATGTAGTTGAACTTGTGTTTTAACTTGTGTAGATCCCAGTGATTCCAGAGGATATTTTCTTCACTAGTGAGTTTACTGAGGTTGCCAAGGTGGAAGAAAGCGACATAAATGTGGCAGGGCTTGTAAGTGACAAAATAAACTTTAATAGGTGTTTGTCCATAAAACGACTTGTTTTTATATGCTTGTTAATTTTTTTTTAGGACTGTATTCCTCTGGTGGATCAGCAGCTTCTTTATACTTGTTGTCCGTTTCTTGGTGAGTAGAAATGTGGAATGCTGAATGTAAATCTTATGTTTAAATTGGGTTTAAGGGCACTGTATTCTTATCTTAATTTATAGTAGCTGTTTATTTCTGCATGCCTTAATTTAGTTGGTTTAATAGCCATATTAACATTGGAGTCTTTTTTCCTTTATTACTGAGATTCATGGGAACAAGGAGTCACAAGTTTGGTACAACCAGCCAGCTGATTCGCACATTCATCTACACGTGTATGTTTATCTGTGAGAAGGTTTTGATTTTTTTCGTGTGTGTGTGTGGGTGTGTGTGGGTGTGGGTGGGGTTTTTTTTTTTTTTACTGGTAGTAGCATTAAAAAAAATAATACTAATAAAATGGATTGTCTCACAAAGTATTTGAATTGCAAGAAAGAGTGTCTGTCTCTGGCTCTTACAATTACAGTAAAAATTATTACAGTGAATTACTTTGTATGTTATCAGTCACTTTCTTGGCTTTTTATAGTTTCTCTTGGGCTGGTTATGAGCTTTTTCCATAACAAAACTGCTTTGTCATTTCATCTGTAGGTTCGAGGTTGGTCCTCATGTTATTTTGTGTCTTTTAATTTGCATACGGGGAGCTGGGTTGTTGGACTAACATGTCCTGGTCTTTTCTTTTGGTTAAAGTGAAGCTCTGTCTTTAGGATGGTAATTTATTTTTTATTTTTTTCTACTGGTGCGATTATTCTTAACCATAGACACATTAAATTTAAAGTCTTGCATCTACAGGACTCAGTCTTTGCAGGATTTTTTGCTCTTTGATTGGATGCAGAGTAGCGAGCGCAAGAATGGTACAGTTCTTATAGGTTGTTTGGCCTTTTGTTTGATCTAGTCATTGGTGGACTCGAGTTTCACTAATAAGTTTGAAAAATAAACCGTCCTTTAATCAGAAACTGCACAGCTTTGTTCACGTTTGCTCAACACGTTCACCACAGATGAGCCAAGGGACAGCAACACGCGCTTTCTTTAGATAAATCCATCTCGTTTTTATTCATTCAGGTGAATTTCGTAAGCTTTTGGCTGCCTTTGTGTCCGGAAGCACAGCCAAGAGCGGAGGAATTATCCGCAAGATTACTCCCACGTCTGCTGAGCTCAAGGACATGCCAGCAGCTCACAGGTCACAGCAGAAACTGCAGGTGAATAACCAAGCAGCAGAGCAAACAGGACTTTAAACGCAATCATTCCTGTGTGTGGGGTATTTAAATCGGTTGCTTGAATATGACAGGTGGACCTCGAGCAAGCCTTCTTTCACAACCAACCTCCATCGTTACGTCGCACTGTGGAATTTGTAGCTGAGAGGGTTGGATCCAATGCAGTCAAGCATATGAAGTGAGTATTGTGGAGCTTTCAGAGTAAGCTGGTTTTTAAGCCACTAGATTGCAAATTAACTGCAGCTTTCACATTCCTTTGTTTTTATTTAACCTGCCTTCCATTAGATGATCCTTTTCCAATTGAAAGTGACTCTGAGAATAGTTTGTAATCAGCCTGCAGCTTTGGTTGGTTGCTTACCTAGGAGGCTAGAGACTGTCCAACAGCTTGTTTTACAGCACTTCAGTGGCAACTGCTGTAAATTTACCACTCTGTGTTTAAATGTGTTATATCGATATCTGCTCAAGACTTACTAAGAGCATCGTTGTTATTTTATTTTAATATTTTAAATGTAATTTTTGTACAGTTGTGTTATTCGTTTTGGGCTTCCCGCAGGGCTACCTTAGTAAATGAGTTGGTGGGACGAGGAGAAAAGATGCTGAGAGATGGACTGGGGTCGCCAAACTCAAATCCCTCAAAACTGAATGACTCCATTTGTGCTCAATTGTGTGATGCGGGATTGGAGGCTTTGGCAAGAGCCACCAGGTACGAGAGCTTATTTTACAAGCGCCCAGCTGTTTTCTTGTTACGTGAATAGATTTGATTGGGAATTATTACAAGGTGCCACTTTCAGTTAAGAAAACACCCTCCTGCTTGCAGATTTTGCTGTGAGAAGAGCCCTGAAGCCATACGAATATTGCTCCCTCATGAGACTTCGCCTACTGTAAGTCCAAGAATACATATTTGGTTTAAGAAAAAAAAAAAGGGAAGCAGAACATAAGTACAACAAAAACGACAGCAATTTAGAGTTTTAGCTAATAAAATAACTTTCTGATAAACCTTTGTGGATGAGTTTGGAATTGGATGTTTATGCTCGAATTTCTACGCAGGTACTCGCCACTTCGGAAAACATCACCAAACGTCTTGCAACAGAAAAAGCCTGCAGCTGGCTTTCGGCTAACATTACAGGTAATTAGTTAAAGGGATAGATCACCCAGAAACTTAAATATAGAGCTGCTTCAGATGTGCATTTTCTGCATGTCTGCTGAAGAAGATTATAATTTTTATTTATCTATTTATTGGAAGGAGATACAAGGACCGGTTGTTCATTTTATTTACTTTCAAAAATCGTAGCTTATACTTCAACAAACACAGACAAAATGTGATGTCATGTTTATTCTAGAGAGGCATCTAGGGATGGGTATTGATAAGATTTTCACAATTTCGATTCTGTTTAACGATTCGATTCTTTATCAATTCTCTTATCGATTTTTTATTTTTTTTAAAAAAGGAGAACACTAAGGTCTAATAGCTTAGAACTTTGTTTTATGTCTTCTCTTTGAACAAGATAGAAATTTAGGAGTAACATGGCCTTACAAAACCAACAGTGAGATCTTAAGAGATCCACAGCCTACGGCTCTTAAATGGGGTGTCACAGGGTCCCCAGGAAAAAAATTGTAAATGTAAAATAATAAAATAAATATTCTTCTGTAGCAATAACAAAGTATAACAAATTATTCTGTAGCAATTACACAAGAATATCCAGTAATGTCCCTGCCTACAATTAAACACATTCCCTTACCAAAAATCGGGGGCATCTGCTGTGGCAAATGGGTGCAAGCCTTGTACCACAAACTTAGTCACTGCTCGGTGACATTCGTCTATCCTGGCCTGAAAGGAGACGCTAACGGTAGACTGCAGCGAGAACTGCCAGCATCTGAGCCAGCCAGACTCTGTCTCTCTCATCATGGTCACCTAAATGCGCAGTAATGGCAGGTTTTGTAATAAGGCTGATCACGCTAACATAATATGCACTGTTAGTTGATTATTTACCTGCCGCATTAACGGGAGAGGACGTGCAAACGTTACCGCTGCTGCTGGGTTGAGATTCACGAGTCCGGAGCGGAATTAAAAACACGACATTCATTTAAGGTTATCGTGTGTTTTGTGAGCAAATGCTTTTGCATATTCGTAGCGTTTCCTCCTTTAAATGAAATCTCTACTTCCCTCTAGTTCCCCTGTTGTCATCCGTTCTCGTAAAGTATAACCAAACTTTTGAGCGTTTGAGCCGTCATGTTTCCTGCCAGGTAAATGACGCTCCGCAACGTGGTGACGTCATTTGGGGCGACTGGAATCGATAAGGGAATCGTTTGGAAAAATGGCAAACAATTCCAAGGAATTGAAACGGTGGGAACCGGCTCTCAACAAGAACTGGTTTTCGATACCCATCCCTAGAGGCATCTAGGGGGCAACATGGGGGTATGGCAGCTGCGGCACGGGTAGCAAAAGGCTGGGAAAGTGAGTGGTATTAAAAAGGACTCGCCTGGAAGAAAATCTTTCAACCTAATAGGTTAACTGAGATTGACCTTTGGACCCTCAGGCAGCACTGCGTTTAAAACGGGTATGATTCTTGACTTTAGGAAGAGTTCCAAAAAACATTACGTGGGGAATTGTGTTTACAGACAGGTGGACCTCGAGCAAGCCTTCTCGAAGAAGCCATATGTGAATATAATCCAGAGAACATTTTGTCTTCTCTGAGCCGAAGCTAATTTAAAATGGACTGAGGCAAAGTGGAAAACTGTTGTGTGGTCAGATGGATTAAAATTGCAATGAGGAGAAGAGAGGGAGCATCCAGTTTGTCATTAGTGCTCAGTTCCAAAGGCTGGATCTCTGTTGGTTATATGGGTGCATTAGTGTCCATGGATTTTGCAGCTTGCACAGCTGGAAAGGCACCATCAGTGCTGAAAAGTACATACAGGTACATCAGTCCCAGGTAGGAGATGGGGTTGATAAACAGTTTTTAAAATATGATGCACAGTGATTACGTGGCCCTATCCAAACTTTTTTTTTTTTTTTTTTTTTTTGAGACGTAGGCCTGCCACCCAATTCAAATGACTTTTTTTTTCTTAAAATGATACATTTTTACAATTCAAACAATTTCTGCCTTTTTTTTGTTTGTTTGTTTGTTTTTGTTTTATTTTTAATAAAATTTCGGTTTATAAGATTTGCAAGTCTTTGTGTTTTTGTTTAACTTTTTAAAAACAGTTTTGGGAAGTCCCCACTGGAACATGAATGCATTGATTGCTTTGATCTGCTGAATGAATGTAAATGAAGGAAAGGCTGAATTTTATGGCAGTAGTTTTGCAAGCTTTTTGTGCTCGACTTAGGCCTGTTTTACTACTAACTAAGCCTCCAGTCTAAAGCGTACAAAAACATTGAACTGACCTCAAACTCTCTGTGGTGCCGGTATTATTTTAAGAACATAATTTCCATTGTAGATGAGCGAAGCACTCTCAGGATATCTAATTTCCATTAATTTCTCATTATAAAGCACTCATAAGACGGGAGTGGAAGAGCAGGTATGAGCGCGTGATGAAGGCTCTTGGTAGTCCACCTGCTCCAGACTCTGATGTGGACAGAACTGTGGTTGAGCTGGTCCCTCAGGAAAAGTCACAAACTCCCAAGAGGAAACAAGGAAGTGAGAGTGAGAGAGTGATGTCCTGTCCTCCCCACTGTGACCACAGTGCTTCACTGCCCTCTGACATCCTTGTTGAAATGAAGGTATTTTTATTTATTTTTTTATGTGTTAGTACTTTGTTCAGCAGTGCTTTGTAATAACAACATTTCATTTGTGGTGATTCTCCCCCCCCCCCCCCCCCATGTCACACAGTTTACTGTTAAATCACGAGTGTGCCTCACCAGAATGTTAGAAAGTCCATGTAATAAAGAAGATCTTAAATATGTAAAAGTCAACGATATGTCTGAACTCAAAGGGTTTAATTTTTAATGTAGGAACTGCTGAGCATCGCTGTGGGCCCGAGGACGGATAAGGAGCTGCCGACTGGCTCTCAGCTCCTAACGCTGCTGCAAAAAGTGGGAGAAACATTATCCTGCAGAAAGGTAAATCAGAGAGAGACGGGTGTCATAAAATTACACCGAATTTACTGATGCGTCGTTTCCCAGTGTTGATTACAGTCTTCCTTCTTTTTGCTTGCTTAGTTTTTGAATGTACTGTCAGAGCAGATGCTTCTGAACTGTAGTGTCCTACTGGCCTGCAAACTGGGTAAGAGATTCCAGGCCGTTTAATGTTTTAAGTGTTTAACTCTCATCATTCAAAATTGCTCTGCTTCTTAAATGCAAACATTGTGAAACGTCCTTGACAGACCTGAGAATGTGTTCTGTGTATCTGTTCAGTGTCGGCAGAGCTCCCGGTGCTGCCTCTGTCAGAGTGCAGCGGACGTGGCGGGGATGCTGTTGGTAATGGTTCAGGGTCAGAGCCTCCTGTCACAGCGCTGCTGGAGCAGCTCGCTGAGCTGTGGGAGAAAGACAGCTGTTCCTCCGCCCCCATCCACCTGCTCTTTACCCCACTTACAGTCACCGCTGTGCTGAAGGCCAGCGACACAGAGGTATGAATGATATAGATGTATTAATGATCATAATATGACAGTCAAATTGAACATATATCAAACTTGTTATACATGTCCTTGGATAGATCCTAAAAAAACATTATAGATTGAGGTGTGCACAACATGTTTTTGTGTGTGGGGTTTTTTGTTTTTTTGTTTTTTTTTTTTGGGGGGGGGGTTTCTTTCAATTTTTATGTGTTAAAAATCTACAAGACTGAACAGTGTCGGCAAAATGGAACAGTTCTGTTGATGTTTCATTTCTTGAAAGTTTGTTCACTATAAATTGTTCAAACCTACTCGCCTAAACACTTATAGCATGTTTATACTGGATGGAGACTTTATTTATTTAATTTTTTCCTTCCTGGATTCTTCTTCTTTGACTTATTTTCACTGCTTCTCCAGTGGATTTTAATACTCCTGCTTTCCAGTCTGTCTGCTTTCTAGAGTAAACAGACTGGAAACGAGGCCGAGGGGAATGACATGTGAAACGGTCCCTGTCTTGAATTGAAAGATTTGGCCTCCTCATTTTGAATTCTTCCTCTTTTTTTTTTTCTTTTTTTTTTTTGTTCAGTTCTGTCAGGCCCAGTGTTCCCTAAACAGTTTTATTTATATACATATTTAAAAATTTAACCTTTTTTATAACCTCTAATTATTTAATTTAAAGTCATTTGACACTGAAATCTCTAATTTTCTGCAAATGTGTTTTTATTATTTTTGTTGTTGTGTTTTGTTTTTTTAGAGGAAGAACTACCGGTTTGTAATTGGAAAACTGGTGGACAGAGGGTTATTGAGTGAAGAAGAGGTCAAATCCCATTGGAAGAAGCTAACAGAACTGGCCTTACCTGTGGTGAAGCTTCATGTTCTTGTCATCTTGTATAGCTTTGGAATTATTTCTTAATACTAATGATCTGACCTCTGGCTTTTTCTGCTCTCTTGTTCTAATTTTCTTGTCATTTGTTTTCTCTTTAGGAGCAGATAGCGAATTTTCAGCTGAAGTTAAAGACCGTGAAACCCGTCTCACCTCTGGCTGAGTTACAAAGCCACATGGACATTCTGCAGGTCTCACATCAGACAGTAGAGGGAGCTACATGACAGCAATAGTACTCTCCAGTTTCCCCGCCACAACTTGTGTTTTCGCCACAGTGTTTAATGTAACATCTGCTTGTGTTGTTCAAGAGGTACACAGTTCTGAGTGACTTCTTTTTGCTGACTAGCTTTCTGCTTCACAGACCTTCAAAGAGAGTCAACAGTCAGCTTTTGCAAGCCTCAGGCTTAGGTTCTGTAGCTGCAAACTGAGAGCTAAGGTGCCAAGTAGAACCAGAAAACCCCGTCAGTCAGGGGTAGCATCTATGGACCACACAATCGCATCTTAGATCCAAAGGAATTTCCTGCAGGCAAACCTGGATTGATGCTTGTGTCTTTAGGCAAACAATAAACAAAAGATCGAGACGATGCATAGATTGGAGTCACAGTAGATTCACGCTTAAGACTGGGCAATGAAATGGGGAATTTTTGCATTAAAAAAAAGTTGCGTAATTAATATTTATCACGTAAAATGTATAACAAATACTAAAAGTTTCAAAATTAGAAAAAAGTCACGTTGTGTAAGACACATAATTGTTAATTTGTCTTCATTTCAGTATAGCACTTTCACACTGCCGTTGACCGCTTCACTAGTGACTGCGTTTCTTTCATAAATGCAAGCAAGCATTTGTGATCATGTTTTTGTTCATGTTGAACAAGCGCCCTACTCCCTGCTGCTTTTAAACTGATTTTCTTTTTAATGTTGCCGCATAGTTTAAATTCTAAATGACAATGATGTATTCAGATTTAAGTGTTTATTGTGTATTGTCATGTTTGCAATGAGTAACATACAATTTTGTAATGAAAAAGAAAATAAAGTTTATCAGCTTGAACAATCTGCATTTTTTTTTGGGAGGGGGGGTTAAATCAATGTAAAACTCAATTTAAAGACCTTTTGAAATGTAGAGAAATTTAAATAATAACAGACATGCAAAAAAAAAAAAAAAAAAAAATTTGAATGTGGCTAAAAGGGAGGAGTATCCAGCAGCATCCCCTCCCTCTCCTTCCATGTCTGCCCTGCAGGAAGTTTCACTTCTCTGCTGAGACTTTTGGAGACGCGGCGGGCGTTCGGATTCTCGATCAGAAGTCCGGAGATGGCTTGAACAAGAGCGGGGGGGCTTACCGGACAATTTTGCCCCACTGTATTGGAGAAATATGAAGCGATGTTCACCATGCTCACATTAAAACCGTTATTTTACACCAAGTCCGACTTGGACAGCTGCTGAGTTGCGTGTAAAACCCCTCAAAACAACAACACACATCATGGCAAACGTAAAAGTTGCGATTCGAGTCCGACCTCTCAACGCGAGGTAAGTTCCCGAGTTAGCTTATCCAGCTAATACAACGTAATTTAATAGTTTATTATTGTTGTGTTATTGCTTCTTTATGTCTCGAGTGCTGCTACCAGTATTTAAAACCATGCACTGTTGCCTGCTTCTTGGTGTGTACAACAAGGCGTTATACTTTGTATGTTTCCCTCTTTTGTCTGTATTTTGTCCGTTTTGCTGCTTTAAATCGAAATCGAGCGTTAAACTAGCTCGTTAGCTAGCTCAGTACAACGCCGTGGTTTAAACGATGAGTGGTGCACATGTTGAATGATGACAACTGTGGCTGTCAGGGGTGCTGCCTACTAAAGCAGGCTGTGTAGAGCTGAGTAGTAGAAAAATGCAGGAAATATGTCTAAATTCAGGCAGGAAGTGAGTGAATTACATTTCTGACTGACCCCTGCTTAAAGCCTCGTTTCGTGGCTTTTAGCTACAATCATATAAGTCATTATATTCCATTATGTCTGACAGTGTTATGCATATTCCATACAAAAACCTTTTTCACTTTTATCACATGGAAATGTGATGCATATTTTTTTAAGGCATCTGTTACCTTAAACAAGGCAGGAAAGTTGGAATGAACACATTGGTTTGGTATAATTTTCCGCTTTATTGTTTAGGTGGGAACATTTTGTTACATTTTATAGCGCTATGAAATCTGCTGGAACTACCAAAAACACGCCAGGAGGTTTTAAAAGCTGCCATTTACATCAACAGGAAATTGCTACAGTATGTTAAATGCAGTTTGTTATTTTGAGGGGGTCTGGAGAAACACTTCATACAAGTTCCATGGTGGTATATTTAATTATTTTGAACTCTGGCAGGGTTGCTTAAACTCAGAGGCCACTACAGTACCTTAACAAAGCATTATTCAGGCTATGAAAGGCTGGACAATGATTCTTTCAGCTGGTCTTCCTGGTGTTTTACATAACAAAAGAATTTCTTATATTAAATGTTCACTGTCATGCAAATCTGTCCTTCCTGATTTGGGATTCTGACACCCTCATTTTGCTCATCGCTTTGAAGGATGTATTTCCTTCCTCTATATATTTGAATAAGGACCTGCTGTGTAACAGAGATAACATTTACACCAGCCAGGTCTGCATTCTTCATTCGACCTTGCATTTGAGCGTGTTGCTCTTCTGTTTTAGTTGACCGGCAGGATTCAGTAGGTGCCCCTGACAATGTGGGCAACATCTCACATGCAAACAAACAAAACAAAACATGTCAGCCTATCTGTGCTCATCTCAAGTTTGTATCAAAACAAGTTTTTGTGCAAGGTTTACTGTTTTCCAGTCCCCAACCACCTCATGTACACGCTGGTTAGACCCTGAGATTGAAGGTTGGTGGTTTTGGGTTGGGCCGCTGCTGGGGTTGGCAAAATGAGTCCCACGTGGTGAAGCACAGGGGGATGATTTACAACAGCTGCCTCGTGTGTCCCTAGCCCACCACAGAGATGGAGCTAGATGCCACTGCAGGCAGCATTTGCCATCATTATCACTCCTGGAGATCGAAATCCTCTCAGCTCCGTATTGCGATTGCCTTCAGTTTTGCTTGTGTTGCATCAGATTTGCTTGGTCCAGCTGCTGAAGCACATGCACATGCACACACATACACATACAGCGCACACAACGGATGACACAGTGGTCTTGATTACGCTCACAGAACCCTTGTGTGCTCTCTGGACTTTGTGGAGACGGCTCCAGCTGCATCTCAGACAAAGTTTTTGCAGAGCATGTCGGGGTCTGTTTTCATTTGAATCTGGGACTGGTCAGTGGTGCACTTGTGTAGCAATTTCATGGATCACATGCACACACACACAATTCATTGTGTTAATTGTCGTGTGATGGCCTCAAGGCGAGTGGAGCCAGCGTAAATTTATCTCGACACTCTCTGAATTATATCAGCTGCAGCAAAAGAGGAATTTAAAAACCGATTTGAAACAGTGTATAGGATGATTATACAGCTTCTGAATTTAGAGTGAAAAGTTCTTAAAGCTCTGTCTGGTTTGCATTTGAGGTGTGAGATCCTGGTCAGTACTGATAGCATCCCGTAGGGCCATTTCTCTCTAGTGGAAGCATCAACCTTCTCAGTTGTTACCCACACCTAATAATAATAATAATAATAATAATAATAATAATAATAATAATAAGCATACACTTTTTTTTCTTTTCTTACTCACAGGGAGAGCGCAGATGGAGGAAGGCTAGCTGTTCAGGTGGAGGATAAGTTTGTGAAGATCCGAAATGTGAAGGTGAGTAGCCCTGTATACAAGTGTGACAGAATGGGAGTTGCACATAGCAACAACAGGATGTTTACAGGCTTAGTTCAACTTTTTCCCCCTCCTTTAAGCTGCTTCTATTTGTTGTACAGTATGTGTTGAGCTCACACACACACACACACACACCGCATAGAGACCCTTCCTGTCGAACACATGCAGTCTGAGCCCTCGGTGCACAAATATAAACAACAGCGCAACTACGTCATACTTCAGATACCTCCCAAACATCTCCAAGAAGAAACTGTAAAAGATAAAAAAAACACCATGCAGTAGCTTTACTGTTAAATTAGGGGGGTTTATGTGAATCTGGCATGTGGCTGGAGTTATTATTCGAGGTTTCATTGAAGTTCTTGACATTTGGAACTAATTATTTTGTGAGCTTACAGTCTTGTAAGCTGATACTTTCACCACATTACCAACCTGCTGTGTCATATAGCTGAGTAGGCATATCTGATTGGTTGAGCTGCATTGCCTGCAGACAGTCTAATGCTGTCTCTACAGCTTCAGTATGGAAACTGTTACACTTTATTTCTGATTTGGAATAGCTGTATGAGCTAATATAGAAGTGAGAAAGCTCTATTTAAAGGGTCTAGCCTGTGGAAACAACAGCTATTATTATGATTCAAAACGATAAAGGACTTTCAGCTTGAAACCAGTTTTGAAACTCGCATTTAATCTTAAAGAAATGCTTCTCTTTATTTGCATTTTTGTTTTAAATGCGTGCTTTCAGGAAGAAGGTTTGGGGTAGGACTAGAGAATCTGTTGCACATGATGTGACAGGAGACAAACCACATATGGCCTCCCTCTGCCTTGGAAAGGGATCGTGAACCCACGGCTCTTGCAGATCTCATGGGAATAATTATTTATGGAAACTGGGACAGTTTTGGAGCGTCTGAGACAGAAATAATAAAGACTGGATTTCAGTCGCGGTAAACAGCAAGTGAAACAACCTATAAAGACCTACTGAAATTAGCCTGTGTAAAACAAGAAAGAAGTAAAGAATAATGTTTTACAAGTTGTCAGGTTTCTTTAATATAAGTGGTTGGAGCTTTGTCGTTCAGGAGATTTGCCAGGGGCTGGTGTTGCTCTTAGTTCATCCCTCACACTACAAGTTCATTGTCCGTTTCCTCACAGTGCACAGGGGTTAAGTAGTCATGCTTTCAGGCAACCCAATTGCTGTGAACAAAATTGAATCCCAGGGCTTACTGCTGCCTAATGCTGCAGTCAGTAAACGATTACTTACACAGATGATAGAGTGGGCTACACCTACAAGACTCTTTTTCCAGCCCCCTTCTTGGTGCTTTTTCTTTTTTTAACCGGCTGTAGTTGTGCTGTTATTACAACAGAATCTGATCTGAACAAATGTAAACACAACATGTAATGTCAGCAACTTTCTCAATCTATTCATCATTTTACCCCAACAAGGACTACGTTCACCTAGAACAGCAGAAAGAAAAAATAACCTTCCGTAAAGCCACTGTGTTCAGATATAATCTTTTATAATAATAGTAACATGCTATCTTATATACAGTACTGTGCAAAAATTCTGGCAACCCCTGATTCATATTTTGCTAGAAAAAAACATTAAATAGATGCAGTGATTTATTAAAACATGTACTCATGTAAATGAAGATACAGTATATAAGGCAGAAACAGGGTTTGTGCAATTCTAACGAACTTGAAAGTCAATATTTAGACTGATCACGTTTATGATCAGTCTAAAGCTTTCTTGTCATTACTTTTAAGTAGTCTTTGTGACATTTAAAGCACTGGTTAGAACATGCAGCCCTTCAGATAGCTGGCTGTACCAAGGCCCAGTATAAGAAAATATAATGAGCTTAGTAGGTCTACTTTAAGTTAAATGATATAATGATATAAATATAATTATCACCTTTTCAACCACCGGCAAAATATTAGATTGGGAAATTAAGTGCAAGAACAATAATAAAACACAAATGTTATCATGAGCAGATGTAGCAGAGACTCATTGGATCCCCAGTAAATTGTAATGATTTTTTTATTTTACATTGCTGGCAGTGACTTAGAAGCATTGTTCAGGTGCTGGACTTTTCCAGTGCAGTTGTTACGCACGAGTGAATGCAAATGCTGCTGTGCTGTCTTTCCTCAGTTCAGGATTCACTTGCAGTAAGCAGAAAGTTGTGCAGTGTTAATGCACTGTGGCAAAGAAAGAACTGGAGTAGGAGTAAGCCTGTTGCTAATGAATGGAAAAAGCTTGCTTGCAATTCCACACTGTTGTTTAGAGCCTCATAAACAATGTCCATAGTACTCACTTCATGACTGGGATGTTTTGTTTCATTTTTCTTGTTTATTAAAAGCATGCATGCTGTAAAGTCTGTCACTATGCTTATTTGTGTAAGGTAGAATTTAGTACTTACTGATCATGCTGCTTTACTGTGGTAAGCATTGTTACTTATGTATCTTAAATGTAGACTAATTATATGTCTTACACTTTTATCTCCTTCCTAAAGTTGGATGGACGGACAGAAGGAGCTGTAGATTCCAGGGAGAAGCTTCTGGAATTTTGTTTTGACTACTGCTACTGGTCGGTGGATCGTGCAGACCCTCACTATGCATCGCAGGAGGAGGTAATGACCTAACTCCCTAACTTACTGTGATTATGTTACTCACCGCAAATAACATGGTATCCTAAGTGATTATTTTTACAAAGGTGGTTGCTCACTGACTTATTGGTGGTAGTTATTTATGTTGTAAGCATCTACACAGTATATTAAAACACCAGAGTCTATGTCTATCATTTGGCCTCAAACATAACCTTTCTGTAATGTTAAGCCTGCAGTTCAGACCTTTAAATCCACAATCAAAATTTAACCAAACAGAATGCTCTAAAATTCTTGAATATATTATTTTTGAATCCAGTCTAATAGATAAAAATATCCATGTATTTTTGGTGAAAAGGATCTGGTTTGATGTGTAGTTGTTTGCACTGCAGCATTGCCCAAAGCTGTTTCTTGTTTTCGTGCCATATTAGATGCACTATTGTGGGTGGACACTGTGTGTGCGCTGATCCAAGTTTTGGCCACAAGTTGACTCTGGGCAAACCAAATCTCCAAAAGAAGAACCCAGAGGAAGCAGTCCTTGTAGACAAACCACAACAAGAAGGGTGTGTGTTGTTTTCTATGTTTTTACACAGAGGGCCACTCGGGGGACGTGATATCAGCTCCATCTGTTACCCTGCAGTCTCTTTGCCTCAGAAATGGCATGGCTAGGGTCGGCTTGCTTTTCATGTCCTGACTGTGACTGGGTGATTAGATATCTTCGCACTGCTTTGATTGGAGAGTGTTACTGGAACCTGAGATGGGCTTGAGATTAAAACGAGGTAGTGCCCATTTTTCAAGGAAATTTCCTCATATGGATTTTTCTTATTACACATAGGTTTGTCTCATTATGAATTTCTTTTTCCATCACGTTTTGCTTATCGCAAAAGCTTAACAAAAAAACCTTTGGTTTTAGAGCCAGTCCACTTATTCTGTCCTTTGTTAATGGGGTTTCCTTCTCTGCCACGCCCTCTGTGCTGCACTCCACTCTTGTCAGTACTGCTTTTGTATGTGTTTGAGAAAGACTGGGCTGTGCCGATGGCCCACACACTGCACAGAACTATAGACAACACAACACTTCTTCCTGTCTCTGGTTCTGGCTTTATCCACTTCTGTCCTCAGCGGAATTGTGTCCAGTCACAGTGGCCTGAAGACATTCCTCGGATGGCCTGGTGTGGGAGAAAGGGCACCAGTGATGGACTGACCTCCTTAAATCTGACCTCCTTTCCAGAACTAGAATCCAAAGCATTGTCTCCTCAATAGATTATGTATATCGTCATGCCAGCTGCTTACTGATCAGACATTATAGTTGAAAATGTTTAAACTGAGGGTTTCTCTGATGGATTTGATGACACAAGGCCTGATGTAAAAAGGAGAAAAGACTGATTGCATGCTGCAGGGCAAGAATCATGATTAATGGCGCATTGCCAGGTAGACTTTCATGTTCAAAAACCAGTCGTAACTATGTTACCAAACAAACTGGCAACCGAACTTTGCAACAATGCCCTGTTGTGCTACCTCATTTAACTGCCATTACATTTTGGTCATTGCTCCAACGTCACCCCTATGGATTTTGTTGTTTTTGTTTCCTAGCTTAATGAGGTGATGCTATTTTTTGCCAGTGCTGGATTTCTCATAGTTTCTACTCAAGCAAATTATATTTTTGCATACTTTACTTTTTTTTTCATAGCAGGAAAACAGACTTTGCCTTGCATGCAGTGTAGTTCCCAGGAGACTGAGACAATCTGAAACAGTGGGGGAATGAGACATGAAGAAACTGGATCTTAACTCCTGCTTTTCCAGTCCAGCAGGACTATCTCACCACTCCCACCTCCCCTCTCCTCTCCCCATGGATACATGCCTCCCCCTCCTGCTCTGTTCTGTCCACTATACATCTCCATGCATCACTGATAGTTTACACTAGATGCTTGTGGTGTCTTCCAGCTTCATACACAGTTATAGTGAAGAGTGAAGACAGAAATGTAGTGTCTTATATCTGATTGTATCTGATTCTTTTCAATGAGGACTGTTCACAAAAAGTTGACCTTTTAGGTCGGGAGGTTTGGTGTTTAATATGTTTATAGGAGAAGGCTGAGTAGGGAGGAATGAGAATGGCTTTGCCAGGTGATGAAGGGTAAGATTTTGGAAGAGATTTATAATGTGTAATGAAAGCCAGCTGTTTGGCTAATGTAGCAAAACAAGTGGGACTATTTGTCTAAATGGTGCCTTTGTTTTTGGCTTAGATATTAGGCAAACAAATATTATTTTCCCCTTATTTATTACCACAAACCCCTCAGCTTGTTTATTGCTTCTGTCTGTAAGAAACATGGAAACAAGAGAAGCAGCGGATTTGAGTTTGGATAGAGACAAATGGCAAGAGAAAGTGATTAGACAAAGAGGGAATGCTGCTGAGGAGGAGGGGATATGGGCCGGGGGTCCGCTGTGCCTCTGCAGCCCCCAGCTCTCCCCTGCCAAACTCACAGCTGCCTCACTAAGTAATTTTTCACAGTCAAATTTCAGTGTGACAACGTCACTGCTGGGGATTCAGCTCGGAGCACAAGGTTTTCTGTCGATTGCCAAATGGACTCAGATTGCAGGGGCTTTCCCCTCCCTGTCCTCTGTATCTCTGTGAATTTTGTCAGTGTGCTGTGCGATTTAAATATGGCAGCAGTGTTTCTAGGTCTGTGTGTCAGTGGTGCTGCAGAGTGAGGGGAAGAATGGCTTCTCTGTGCATTGGAATAATCCTTCACACGCATGTGAGCAGTCGGCCGAAGCAACAGCCAACAGCCCTCTTCAGGCTGGTTTGAATTAACTACAAACATGGCACCAAATAGACCACATGATGTCAGCATAGAAATCTGAGATCTATGCCATATGGGTGCAGTGTGAGCACCTGTGTTTTATGGATACTCTGCCCTCACTTTTTCTATCAGCGAGGGAAGCAGATGAAAGGAATAATTTACGACAGCGAGTTAAAGTGTGTACATAGAAGCGTACCACAAAGGATGCGGTGAAGTCATTTGAAGACAACTGTAAACTTCAAATGGAGCCTGCTCTCTGTAACATGTTCACTGTGCACACTTTAGTTGCTGTAGAAAGAACCTTGTGTGTGTGTGTGTGTGTGTGTGTGTTATTTAAAATGGGACACTTGTTACTGTTTTATTTATAGTAGACATACAACATTGATATGTTAGTGTATTATGAAGTGTGGTGTGAATGTATGGACCTCTGGAAGAGCAGCTGCTACTCTATAAAAGCTAATGGGGAGCTAACAATATTTCAAGCCTAAGTCTGGTCCCTAGTAAATGAGACTATATATTGCGCCACTCTAACCTACCCATGGGGGATATCACACAAGGCTCCCACCAGTCTGAAGCCTGCAGAAATAATTCCCAGCTTCCCATAAAGATTGTAATATGCAGGTCCACTGTACAGTGTTCTGCTTTGGCCTATTTAACAGCGATATGAGGGGGAGGAGCAGCAAGTCCCCAAACTCTTTCCAGATATGGTTTTATTTATTTGTGTTAAGCCTTGCCTTTGCCACAGTAGTTGCATCAGAAGTCAAGGCAAAATGAAGTGAAATACACTGTTGGAGTGCCCCCTGCCTTCATTTTTCTTCACTTCCCCTTTCCTCTGCTCTGCTTTTCTTTCCCTGGTGCCCTTCATCATGTGTAGGGATGCCTGAGTAATGAAGAGCACCCTATCTGTTTGGCCTGCACATCTCTGTCTTTCCCTCCTCCCTCTCATACAACCTCTCTGCTCTTCCATGCTAATTTGACCTACAAATTCTGTCCAAGTGTGACAAACGAGAGCGTTGTTGAACTCTGGCCAAACAGCTTCCTCTGTGTCTCTTCTTGCTGCTTGTGATTCAGCCTCTGCTGCCCGTGTCCTCGCGCTCCCTTTTTCCTCTCTGTGATGTTCCCTTTCCCTTTTCTCTGTCTTTCTAATCTAACTCTATAAACCCAGATTCCTTGCAGGAAGGACAAAGATCTCCTGTGACATCTTTTTTTTTGGGTCCCATGTCTAAACAAAGGCATTTAGTTTTGCTCAGGGCCCAGCTGTTGTGTTTGTGTAACCCACTTGGAAAGTGTAGGACGGGAACCGAGTGACCCTTATCTCTGCTGCAGCTGTCCACCTCTGGACAGAAAACTGGGAGTAAAACCATTTTCACATGCAGACTCTCAGCTATGCGTTGCTGTTGGTGACGCCCCTCTTGCCCGATCCTTTTGGTTGCGTCACACTCGGCTAAAGCAACGAGAAGCCAAAGTTTTAAATGTGGTTAAATGCTTCGCTCTGCTGGCCGTTTGCCATCACCCTTGACGACATTTACACATATTTACACACAGACACGCTACACATAAATACTTCTCTGGGGTTTAGCGCAAAGCAGGCCACATAAAACCAGACCAGCAGTTGGCACTTCCACAGTGAGCGATTACAGGACTTAACTCATTACAGAGGCATTACTCCATGACTTTTTTTTCCACCGTATCGCTGTATTTCTGTGCGGAAATTGCTTTTTCGTCAACCTTTCTCACGCACTTCATTTCCTTCCACCACTTTTCCCTTGTAGTTTGTTACCAAGCCACAAACTAGGCTCTGTGTTTGGGAAAAATTAGTTTTGCTCCGTGTTTTAAAACAAACTTGAATACAGTATTTGCCAGATCTCTGGCATAAAAAACAGCCAGATTCTTGTTTTACAGATCTGCTCCAGCTTACTTTGACGCGCATGAGGTAACTCAGGATTTTAGGTCTGTTGCTTATATAAACTTTTAGTAGATAGATACTAGACAGGACTCACCACTTGTTTAAAATATCACGTGGCACCATTTTAATGTAACATTTGTTTGCTTAAGTTTCATCATAATTTGAAGCAGCAAATGGATTTTATTAAGAGATGACGGTGTGCACAGTCTATTCTTGCACAACCAAATGTTTCACTTAGTGCATCCCTGCGTAGCTGGATGATAAAAATAATATTCTGTGATCTGCATTTTAAGTAATCTTTCCTCTGGAGGCTCTGAAGGCAGTTTTTCTCCCTATTCTTCTTGATTATGTTTTTTTTTTTCACACTGAAGAGAGGGATTTACAGGGTGGCTGTAGCTCAGGAGGTAGAGCAGGTCACCTACTGATCGGAAGGTTGGTGGTTCGATCCTTGGCTCCTCCAGTCTGCATGTCAAGTATCCTTGAGCAAGATACTAACCCCAAGTTGCTCTCCGATGCGTCCATCGGAGTATGAATGTGTGTGAATGTAGGTAGATAGCACTAAGTATAGTTAAAGTGCTTGTGAGAATGGGTGTGATTGGGTGAATGTGGTATGTTGTATAGAGCGCTTTGAGTGCTCCGAGAGAGTAGAAAAGCGCTATATAAGAATCAGTCCATTTACCATTTACCATTTACCATTTAGCTTCTGCTAGATCTGGAGCCCTTCTGTTTTGTTTTCTTCTTTCCTGCTTACTGTGTTTTGACAGTGACTCCGACCGGTGTTTCCTTCATTTAGAATGAAATCTATATTTTGCTTTTTCATTGTTAGATTGTTTTTCCTCAGAGGGCAACGCTTTTGTTCTTGTTTTGGTTGCTGTTTCGCAGCCACTTAACTGGTCAGATGGAGACATGGGCGCGTGCACATGCAGCGACCTTCCTGTTCATTGTGGTGTTTAGTTTCTGTCTGTTTTGAGGAGTTGATCAAGCCTGCACATTTGCTGTCGCCTTGGCCTGGAAGTTTCAGTCTCCAGGCTATTTCATTATTCCAGAAATGCCATCTGCCTCATATCTCACCTGCTTTGTTAAGCCAGAAATGCATCCTAATGCTGCAGGGTGTTGCAAACTGGGAAAGTAGGTTGTGACAGAAAGCCATTGTGTTCACTGAAGCAGGTTGAGGACAGTGACACAAATTACAGTTTACTGATTTTAATTTGGTGTGACAATGGCGACAAACAACGGGGTCGCTTTAATATTTCCTGACACTGGCTGTTGAGACAAAACTCACACACAATGTTATTGTGTCAAGAAGCTGAATTAAAGTCGGGCTTCTTCTTGTGGTTTTCTTCAGAGGTCGTTTAAAATATATAGTCAACTTTGAATAAAAACAGTACAAATTTCTTGGTAGAAACAGAAAACAATTGTAATGGTTTACTAGACAGTACAGAGACAGTCAGGTTCAAAGGAGCGAAAAGTTAAAGGAAAGTTCCTGCTCTTTGTGCTAAGCCTGGAGGGACACTAGGCCTTGTTGTAGCCCCCATAGAATGAATTTAAGAGGGTCAACTTTAACAAGGACTGTATTGATTCTCTGTGTTTGAGAGGGGAGACGTTGTCTGTGTCTGTTTTTCAATAGCACTATGAAGACAAGACAGAGGCGGCAGTGCTTTTTGTCTTCATGTTTAAGCCTTCATTCAGCCAAGAGGCAGGGGGTAACACTTGGTGGTCTGCACTCAAGTGGGCTGCACACTTTGGCATTTGTAGGAATGAGAACCGTTATTGAGCTACAGTTACACAGTTAAGGTGCTTTTACTTTCAAATAATCTCTTTGTATCAAATATTATACTTTACTTTGGCTTTATTCTATTCTATTCTCTTTCTCTGTATACAGTATATCATACTGTGTATTAAAAGTCAGGCACAAATTATATTCTTACTATCAAGACCCCAAAAGGTTTTAAGAACAGAAGTTAGCTTAAAGATCTTCTGCACTAAAGATGGTTAAAATCAATTCCTAATTTGGAGGGAAAATGATGATTTAGGTATTTCTACCTGTGTGTCTATAGAGTGATTTATGAGGCCATTCAGTAAAACCAGCCGTCATGGCAACACTTTTACAAGCTGGATGTGGCTCTTTCTGTACATTTCTTTAAGCGGCATACATTTTCATGGTTTTTATTTCAGAAGTGGCATGTGATGCTAGTTAATATTTGAAGCAGGTGTTTACTATTTATATAAAAGATTGACAGTTTGCTTTCTTGCTGTTTTTTTGCTACAATAACACGGTATGCTGTTGGTCTCTGCGTGAGCTTCACTCCATCATGTCAGTGCTAAATATTTTACTTGTCTGAGAAAACCCAAGGCTGTTGAATATTACCACACAACCTCACACAGTCCTAAGAAGAACTAGATGACCAATGAATACATTCAGAGTACTTTCACAAGGCTTGAGTCTTTCACAAGAGTTTTCAGCCACATCCAACTTAAATCTGGCCTTGCAAAATTGTGGGAATAGAGTATACACAGGCTTAACTCCAGGTTCTCACATCTCGTCAAAGCAGTTAGTAGTGTGATACACATGTGTGCACACACACAGGAGGCATGTTAAAAGTATTCCTTGATCTTTGGAGGTTGTGGTAGCTTTGAGAGGAATCCTCCTCTCTTCTCTGTGTACCCACCACCAGTCTCCATGGTCCAAACTTGAGCCTGGGGGCCTGGGAAAGAAAACCCCTCTCTGATCCCCGGGTGTGTTATGGTTTTTGGGGGAGAATGTGCATCTCAGGTCTGGTCTAGCTCAGGTTCCCAATGCCCCCAAAGGTATGTGTTGCTTTTGGACATAGCTTTTGGGTTGCAGCTGAGGCCACATGTCCTCAGAAACGGGTTTATTGATCGGTTCTATACAATAGACAACAATCAGGTGGTTTATAATTTGCCCAGTCGTTGTTCATCTAACCTGCATGCACATAGTGGTCTGTATAGTATAGTACATTTTATAAGTGATAAACAACCACTTTGCTTCATAGAGCCTGTTCCCATAATAGAAGATGTTTGGCTTTGCTAAGAATCACAATAAATATTTGCTGATTCTACACCTCTGTGATGCCAGGCGAAGCTTTTGAGCTTAATTGGTACTAAAGGGTCGAACGCATTCCAATAAAATATCTCCCAAATTCAGTATTCTGACCCCACCAGTCACATGTTACAGGAGAAAATGAGATTTGCCAGAAAAGGGAGTGTTTTTTCCAGTCTTCTCTTGCCCATGTTTGGTGAATCTGTGTGAACTGTAGCCTCAGTATCCTCTTCCTAGCTAACAGGAGTGTCACCTGCTGTGGTCTTCTGCTGCTGTAGCCCATCTACTTGAAGGCTCCACATGTTGTGCATTCAGAGATGGTCTTACACATATCTTGACTGTAATGAGTGGTTACAGCATTTGAGTTAGTGTCGCCTTCCTAGCTTGAAGACGTCTGGTCATTCTCCTGTGACCTCTGGCCTCAAATACTCGTTGTTTTTGCTTAGTTTGAACTGGAGCGGGTCCTCTTGACCAATGCCTAAATGCATTGGTTTTCTGCACTGATTGGCTGCTTAGAGAGCCTGTGTTCAGGAGCAGTTGAATTCGTGTACTGCAACAGGCTTTTTCACTTTGTATATGTTTATTGAGTTTAAACAACAACTGAGAAGAGCCCAGCTGCTGAGATAATGTCTTAATTGTTTTTGCACAATAGCCATATGCCCGTTGGAAAACAGATTTCTTGTCTATAAATTATGACTGTGTTAGATTAGTATCTTAATAACTGTTGAAAGTGGTCAAGATTAAAATCCTGATTGTTTGCTGTGCTGATTGTAAAGCTCTTTGAGGCCTAATCATGATTTATGATTCTATATAAATAGAAATGACTTCACCTCAGTTTATAAGACTTTATTCAACCCTTATTTGGTATTTACTGTCTATTACTCTATGATTTTAAGACAGAGGCTCAACATCCTGGATTACTGTTATATAGTATATCTGTTTAGATTTTCATCTGTTTTGACATAAATGCAAGTAATAAAAAGCTAATTTGTAAAAATGCAAGTTGGGATTGATAACAAATTCTCCTACACCCTACAGTATCTCTATTGCAAACACAAAATGATATGACTGCATTTCATTTGCCAGTATAGGTTTCAGGAAAAGTCTTTGTTCTCCTATAAAAATAAGTAGTTGAGATTTGGCCTTGTGCTGGTCATCTGCATGCTCTGGAGCTCAGATGCAGACACAGTAAGAAGGAAAACAAGAGGCCTCAGTTGATTGTTTTAGCGGGGCTTTCCGGGATCCCCGTCCGAGGACTTTGCTGTTAGTCAAAGTTTATTTTCCTGACCCAGCCATTTTTCAGTCTTTTTGCCCTCACATTTGTTTCTCTTACATCTGCGCTCTGCAAAATTGTTTACCTTGAGTATTAGCTGACCTCCATGCTCCCTGCACAAATACATCAGCAGGAAGGAACATTACCTCCCCACCACTGGCCTCATGCCACAGCATTGTGATCAAGAAACCTTAGTGTAAATCTATACTCGTGTAAAACACAACTGCAGTGCAGATCAAGGGCTTTCAGTTACATTGTAAACAACCCAGCAGCCCCTACTTGTTTTATTAAAATAATCTTCGAAGGGATGGAAGGGAGGAATCCAGGTGTGCTTTTTAACTCTGCATACTCTTTGTGCATTTCTGGTTAAGGGAGTGTGTGTATGTGTTAATTTCTTCAGGTGTTCCAGGACCTGGGTGTGTCAGTACTGTCCGGAGCTTCTGAGGGCTACAATGTGTGCCTGTTTGCTTATGGTCAAACAGGATCTGGAAAGACTTACACCATGATGGGGATGCCGGTGAGGAGAGTCACACAATATTAGATGCACTTTTTTCATGCCTTAGTTAATATTATAAAGGACATTGGAGGGTCCAGCTCATGGTACACAGGCAGAAAATGCTTTGTTTTATAAATCTTTCGGTTGTGGCCCACACGTTAATGTTGGTCACTATCCTTTTTTTTCCTCAATTTTCTTTAGGACTCCATGGGCTTGACTCCTCGCATTTGTCAGGTAAGGTGGTTGATTAATACTCAACTCAGGTGGCGACACGAATGAAGTGAGCATGCTGAGCATTCATCTTCCTGCGTATCTAGTATTGTAGGTTGAAGTAACCTGCTGATCTTCTTTCCTCCCAGGGTCTCTTTCAGTCTGAAGACACTTTTTCAGATGGGCAGAACTCAAGCAGAGTGGAGATCAGGTATTTCTTTATTGCATAGATCTGTGTCTTCTGATTTTAATCAATTTAATTGGGCCTTTTGCTGAAGTTTAATTCAAATTAGTCAAGAGTTTATGGCACGGTTATGCTGAAAAACTGTAGCCAGCAAAATGAAAACAGGATTCATTTCTGTTTTAATTTCTCTGGGAAAATTTGTTCATTTTAAGCACTTCCTGCCCTTCACTCATAAATGTTAAATGGACTCGCACATCAGTGGAGATGGAGCACCAGGCTGGAAAGACTTTGGCTTCAGTGTCTTCTCCAAGGACACTTTGGTTTGCGGAGGGGCCAAGGATCAAAGTACTAACCCTGCCATTAGTGGACACCTGAGTACACGCCACTTGAGCCAAAGCTGCCAATTGTATAGTTATTACAAGGAAAAATACAGGGTTTTTACCATTTAAAGATTACAATCTCTCTAGCATACACACTGTTTCCCAGTTATTTGATTTGCTAAGCAGTTTAAAACACTGCCCGGGTAGCCATGATTACTACCTGGCTGAACTACAGCCAGCGTTTATTGTGTTTTCTAAGCTCTCAAAAAATAGAGCAGAAATACAAACCTCAGAAGAGTAAAATTTAAGACATAGACATACAGATAATGAATGGAGTAGATTTAGCTAGACATGTGGTGTGCATCTTAGCGACATTAGGGATATAAAAGACTTTAAGCTGAACTTGTATTGAAGCTGATTTTTTTAAACCTCTGCCTCCTTATTTCTCTGTCCTTGCAGCTTCTTGGAGATCTATAACGAGCGTGTAAGAGATCTGCTGAAGGGAGGAGAGCAGAAGAAGAAAGCCACACTGAGAGTTCGAGAACATCCTGAGAAAGGACCCTATGTACAAGGTGAGTTTTCATTCCTTTCCACTGCTAGACAGAAGAATGATAAATCTACACTAAAAACCCCTAAAATCACGATGAACAAATTGCATTACAATGTTTAAAACATGAGCTAGCAGTTCCAGGTGATGATGCACTAAATGTTGATCCAACGGACCAACTTCAAGGAGACACAAATCCCTTTGGGGTTGCATCAAGAAGGGCATCCGGTGCAAAAAATCTGCCAAATTAAACAGACAGTGACCCCTTGTGAGTAGGGGAGCAGCCAAAAGTATCTTGCATGAATGCACACTTAAGTAGAAGTCAGAAATTTTTTTTCCAAGATGTCTTGTTTGTGTTGTTTACAAGTTACACGTCTTCTTCTCTTTTTGATTTAGTTTTAGTCACATCTATTTTTAGTTGTTAGATTCCTGTTGCTTCTTTTATTTCACATTTTCTCTTTTCACCTTCATCTCTTCATCCTTTCCCTCTCGTTCCCTCCATTTCTTTCTCTCCCTGTCATCCGCCGGACTCTCCGTATTCAGAGCCCCACATCCACTCATTGTCTGTATCAGGAGAAATCCCACTTGGCCAGAGGAAGTGAAGTCATTTCCTCGTGGTTCCAAGTAGTTCCACACACATCATATCCCATTTAGGTTTTCCAAATTCTACTTCTAATCTCTCAGTGCTTTTCCATCTAAACACTGTTTTGCTGCCACTCCTGTTTTCCTTAAATAATTTAACTCTTTGTATTGAATAGCTTATAGAAAACAAAGAGGAAGAGGCTAAATGATGAGCCAAGAGGCTCCATGATGATCTGTGTGCACATGTTTAACAGCTTTTTAAGTTGGTGATTCATGCCTGGAAGTAGAGCATTGTTAGAAACTGTTGTTTCTAGATGCTGTGGGAAATATTAAAAAGCACATGGTGGGAGCAAGGATTGATGCATTTCCTGTTTGTGTCTCTTTTTTATACTTCTTTCCTCTTAACATTTTAATCCCTGCAAATAATCAAAGCAGCTTTTTTGTCTCATCTCCATTCAGTTTCATGTTTTTAGAAGTTTTGTATGATGTGGAATAAAAATCGGATTGTGTTCAGTCTTGCTCGGGGTTGACCAATACAAATTATCATTCTCTTTGCGTCCCTCCCGTCAGACCTTTCATCACATGTGGTCTCAGACTGCAAACAGGCCATAGACCTTCTGGAGGAAGGCATCGCCAACCGCATCACTGCAGCAACCCACAACCATGATGCCAGCAGCAGATCCCATGCCATCTTTACGATTCAGTACACACAGGTCATCATCTCTCTCAGAGCTTACATAAAGTCAGACTCTGCATGTTGTGCTTTTACTTTTTTCCAGATATTCTCATAATACTCCAGAGTATTGAATTTGTATGACGACTCTATAACTGACCACTGATCAATATGCAGACTTTGGGTTATTTACTTTTGTCTTTTCTCTTTAGGCTATCCTAGAAAACAACCTTCCTTCTGAAACTGTCAGCAAGATTAACCTGGTTGACCTGGCTGGGAGGTGAAAATGTTATTTCCTGCTGTCGTGTGCCCTATTTTTTCCCCTTCAGCATTGTTTAAGCCCAAATCGTTGACAAAAGTGCCCCCTAGTGGATACTGACTCTTGCCCTCAGATTGTTGAACTCCCTATTTCACACATTTTTTAGTCATTTTTTATTGATATGATCTCATACTTTGTTTTTGTTGTGTCTACCAGTGAGAGAGCAGATCCCCACTACTGCAGGGATAGACTGACAGAGGGCTCCAACATCAACAAGTCTCTGGTTACTCTAGGCATTGTCATTTCAGCTCTCGGTAAATAAAATTTTTTTGTATTTTTATTTTACTTGAATAAACTTCCACAAAATTCACATCTATTCTCTTGTGTTCTCTTCTGTGCTTGCTTTTTTGGCACATCCTTCAATCTTTTTGCCACCACCTCCGCAGCTCAGAACTCACAGATGTCAAGCAGCTGCCAGAGTATCAACAGCGTGGCCTCTGAGGGCGATGGTAGCACAGTGGGTAGCCACAGCAGCTCGCTGTCTGGAGGTGGAGGTGGGAGGAGGCACTGCTTCATTCCCTACAGAGACTCAGTCCTGACATGGCTTTTGAAAGACAGTCTGGGTGGAAACTCCAAAACCATTATGATTGCAAGTGAGTTCAAACTGAGTGATTCCACAATCAATTTTTATTTTCATATATATTCTAAAACTGTATTTAAGAAAACTGACCACCTTATGCCAAGTAATGTGAGCGTTAACTGCTGCTGGCTTGTGTGCGTTTCGCGTGTATTTTCTCTTGCAGCGGTCTCACCCTCTGCCAGCAGTTATAACGAGACCCTGAGCACCCTGCGCTATGCTGCCCATGCCAGAAATATTGTCAACAAGCCTCGGGTTAATGAGGTTAGCGGCTGTTTGGAGTCAGATGCCAAGGTTTAATGTTTGATCTAATTGTTTGGATTAGGTTAATGTGCACTTTGATTTCTGTGCAGGATGCGAATGTTCGGCTGATCAGGGAACTGAGAGAGGAGATTGACAGGCTGAAGAGCATGCTGCTCAGCTTTGAAATGGTATGGTGACCTTTTATCGCTAGAGCGTGTCTCTAACTCTCCCAGGGAGACACTCGGCTGCGTTTACTCCCTTAAAAAAAGAAAAATCCTTCTTAGTACTGTAAGGCTTTGTATAAAAGAGATTCCCACATTACACATTTTTCTACCAAATCCTTAATATAGTGTTTTATATCTTGGTGACATTTCTAATCCCCTTAGGTGGTCAGGACTGAATTGCATTGTAATGTCTGTGTGACATTTTCCTTTTGCACAGTATGTTGACTGATCATTTCTTTACTCTCTTGATTGACAGCAACGTAATCCCAGTCCATCCTTGAGTGACGAAAGGGATGGAAATCTTTCTGAAATCGTGCTGCAGAACGAGCTAAAGGTAACGCAGGGTCGACACACATGCTTGCGTCTGCCTGTCTGAGTCTTTGACACGTTAAGCAAGTGTGACTTCAGTGGAATGTTTTTATCAGGTCGCTGCTTTTTCCAATATTTACCATGTATCTTCTCAAAGATTAGACACCAACACTAACTGAACTGGGATTTTATTTTTTGTTCTGCCTTACTAGGAGACATTGGAAACTTAAACAGTTAAACAAACCAAGTGTTAGAAATCATTCTATCTGAAGAAGTTTTTTCAGTACTACTATCTATAGGACTGGACACTAGTAGCAGATGTTGGTGCTAACGTTTTCTACCTCCATTTTCTACCATTCCTTTCCCCTTACCCATTCCTGGGTTGCAGGTGGAGCAGCTGACAAAGGACTGGTCAGACAGCTGGAGAGACAAGAAGGAGCTCCTGGAGGAGTACAGTGTGGACATCAACAGAGACCGGGCCGGCTTCCTCATCAACTCCCTCCAGCCACACCTCGTTGCCCTTGATGGAGATGTTCTCAGCACTGGTGTCGTCTTTTATCACCTCAGGGTATGATGAGAAAAAAAGGAAATACAGGGTTTATATTCTTTCTTTTTATGCAAGTTTCTTTGCAACCCAGGAGATACGTATTTGTCATTTACAGGCATGCCATAACATTCAAAATATATTTTTTTGCACAAACACCAGAATGCAAACTTTTGCATTTGCTCTACTTTTCTGAAATCTCAAGTTACTGTTTTTGTCAGCTGACTTGACTAAAACCGTCTCTGTTTTTCTACTAGATCCCTCCAATCCTCTCAACTTCTTGTACTACTATTTCTCTCTGTACTTCTAGAAAAACTCTTGAGAAAAGGTGCGTTTGTGTTGCCTTTTCTTTTCACTGTATCTTCCAACTGTCCTGTCAACTTCCCCTCTGTGTGTACGTGTGTGTGTCTGCGTGTACCTTCTGCAATGCATAAAACTCTGTTGGATAAGAGGCCCTTAGTTCTGAGGCTAGGAGTCAGGGGAGCTTAAGCTGTCCTGATTCTGACAATGACAAGCGTACCCTTAGGCCTGACAATTACACAGTTTCCTGCATGTGAAGAACTGAGGCCACCTGGGAGCACATGTGGACCTGACACCAAATAAGAAAGCCTTTAATCCCATTAGATAAGACTTCAGATTAAACAAATCACATTTATTTTTCTTCCAGGTAAGTGTAAGAATAGACGTTAAAACCCCTTCACAGAAGATTTTGTGTCAAAATATTTGCTTGTTTTTTTTTAGATATTTTCGTATTGTATGTGGATTTTGATTAGAGCTATCATGTTCACAATATATTTTTTGTTACAGGAAGGAGTTACCCGCATTGGACCTCAGGACCAATTTGAAGAACCACAAATAGGTATTTATTTATTCTCTTAAAGCCATGCAATAAGAAAGGTCTGGAAACAGAAATGATACAATGCAGACAAATTATATTTTTATAATATTGAGTTTGTCATGTAGGTTATTGCACACAAGGTGCAGAGTACATTATGACGATGTGGATGTATTATAAGCTCCCTTTTCATTAAATGTTGCATTAGACGCTGTAAATGTTGTGCAGTTGAGTAGCAGCAACGGTACAGCTTTCTAAATCAAAATGTGTCACAACATTTCTGCATTCTGTGTGTAGTCTTGCAGGGCAGCGCCAGCTGTGAGATTGAAAACCACGGGGGTGTGGTGACGCTTAGGCCAGTGCCGGGCTGCGTCTGCCTGCTCAACGACAGAGAGGTCACAGAGTCCTGTAGACTGGCTCAAGGTCAGCTCATGTCCTCAGCAGAGCACTTTGTTCATACTGTCTTTGGTTCCCAGCAGGTTTGCCCCAGATAATGTGACAGAAGCTGGTTATCTTGGTACAAAAAGGAGAAAAAAAATGCATGTTTTAATGTTGGATTTGAGCTGTGCGAGTCCAATTTTGTGATTTGATTGATTTTTTTATGTAGATATTGTAAATCAGCTTTTGGTGAGTTACTGCTTTGCACTGCTGCACGTAAAGCTAATTCATGACTTTAAATGCAGTTGATGCCTTTTGCTTAATTAATGCTGGCCTTAAACGAAACTTGAATTTCATCCAAGAATCAAAAGAACATGCTGTGAGCAATTTGTCTTTCAAATAAGCAGGGGAAAAAAATGATGTTCTCGACACACGTATACATTCAGCAAAGCTGATAAAAATATAAATGCACATATGCCTAAAGATTTACAGAGTTACCTTAAAGATAAAAATGCAGGGTACACACACACACACACACACACAGCTTACATGAACACAATGCCATGGGTTTAGCACAGCTCATGATGAAAGATTTGTCTCTCTGTCTCCAGGGACAGTGATTACCTTGGGAGGAGTGCATAAGTTCCGCTTCAACCACCCAGCTGAAGCAGCTGTCCTTCGGGAACGCAGGCGGGTAGGTGCTGATCGTCCCAAAACGAATGTGATGCTGTTGATTAGGATGACAATCATGAAAATATTTATGATGATTGGGTGATACACTTGAATGCTAATGATACACAGAATTTCCCTTTTCTCAGAAAATTCTCATAATAACACATTTCTTATTTTGTCTGTAAACACTAAAATATTAATTTTTCTTTTAAGGCCAGTGAAGGTGGCATGACCTGCACCTACACAGACCTTTGCCTTGTGACTCCTGATTACAGGTAAATACTATTTTAAGGCAATGTTTCCCACTCTGTGAATATATGTGGGTTAAACAGGTATTTTTCTGTCCCCACTTTCATATTTGATAAGAATTACAAATCCAGTGTCCTTCCTGTAGATTCATGCATAAGTCCTTCCACTTGGTGGAGTGCGTGTTTCCATTAGCCCCCACCCTTGTGAACAATCCCAGTTAGCTGTTTACGATTCAGGCTCAGGGGTTGCTTAGTTACTCATGAGACGCTGAACACAACAGTATCCTTTACTTTCAACCTCTCTGCCACCAAACTGTATAATTCTAGACATCAAACTACACATAGGTGAGGTAAAATGATCGTTTTACTCTCCCTGGTTGTCTTTTTTTCTCTCTTATTTCATCATCGTTTCTCAGTCTGTGCTTCATCTGTGTCATGCGTCTCTTTTTGTAGTGTCAAAGAAGTGAATCTCCCACAGCAGGTGGGTGCATGCTTCTCTCCCGGTGAGGAGCCTTCTGCCAGGCAGCGTGTGGAGGAGCAGAAACGCTTCGTGGAGAGTTTGCGTCAGGAGATTCAGGCTGAACAGAGACGGGCTGAGAGAGAGCTAGAAAGGGAGCAGGCCTACCTCCAACAGCAACACACTGAGAGTGAGAACTCTTTGCATTTCATCACTTACACAAGTATTATTCAAAATCCAAGCTGAAATTCTGCATTGTTTTTGTTTAAAAAAAAAGGATGACATGCCAAAAGTCATATTGAGTGCGATTTCTAGTGCTCAAAATGTCCTACTTTCTGTCTTTAATCAACAGTCCAGCAGTGGATTTTGAAGGAGAAACATCGCCTGACAGCTGTTGAGCAGAAGATCACTCAGGAGTCTGGAGTTCAAGCAGACCTCCTCCCTGCACCCCTGCTGGAGAGGTTAACAAGCCATGTGTTCAGGGATCAGAAAGATGTTTCAGTGGATTGTCCATCCCAAGTGATAAGAGCCAGGAAGAAGGCAGTGCAGGATGAATTGCTAAAGCATCACGCTCTCTGCCGGGCCGAGAGCCGCATTCGGCGCAAAAGGCTGCGTTACCAGCTGGAGAGAATCGCCAGCAAGCAGCATCTGTTGGAAGCAAAGAAAGAGTTACAGCAGCTGGAAAAGACTCTGCCTTTAGGACCAGACAGCCCAGAATCTCCTGAGGCTGGATCGCCCTCAAAGGTCAAAGGACGACCGTTTGATTCTCGTAGACACTCGTTTTCATCCGATCTTTTGTCCCGACTCTACCCACAGAACACACCCATCTTCAGGTAAGGGGACAGTAAAATCTGTTGGTGAGGATTCAGGAAGCAGTTTTTCAGGTTTTCTTAATTATTTAGGTCTTGACTGTTAAAACATCTGTTTTTCTCCTTCTCCAACAGACACTTCCTCAAGAGAAACAGATCCACAGACCTGACTTTAAATTCACCCACAACGTCCGATTGGACTGGTAGCAGGAAGTGGGTTTCGGATGAGTGTCTTCCTCGGGAAAGGACCCAAAGTTGTTCTGATTCTATCTTCTCAGAGCAAAATCAGCCCTGCCAGAATGGAGTAACCTCCCCTGAAAAGATCACGCAGACTGCCAAGGAGGGACCACAAACCCAGCTCTGCCGGGAAAGGCCAGAAAGGAAACCTCTGCTTCCGAACCGAGACCTGTCTTTTAAGAACAGGTCAGACCAGAAATCGACGGGTACACAGAAGTTGCCTCTTGGATGTAGTTTGCTGCTAGTCAGCAAGGAAAACTTTCAAGGATCATCCACAGACAAACCCAGTTCTGAGAATGGCCCTGTTATGCATGAGAAAACATCCTGTCATGCAGATAACAGCAGATTAGGAACCATCGGCAAGTCGTTTCCTCGTTCTGTGGGGCCCAGGATAAAAAGAGCTCTGTCCAGAGTGTTCAGAAAACCTCCCTCAGGTGTGAATAGACAACTGCCTAAGCCGCTTGGAAAATTTACAAGTAAATTTCACTGGAAACAAAGAAGAGACAAGAGCCTTAGAGACACCAAAATGGGTCAAAGGAAATGTACCATTAAAACTACAGTCTCGTGTGAGGAGCTTGACCAAAGGACTCTGTTTGAGAGCATTAGACATAGACGGTGGCATAGTACTGAGGCTCTGATGAACAAGACTAGTAGATGGATCGATCAGCAGCATGGACTGGCTGGATGGGAGGAAGAGCGAGACGTCAATCACGACAATGGGACATCAGACTGCGAGAGCCTTTTCTCTCTTGATTCTCTGTCCTCTGCTTATGCCACAGCTCTAGCAGAGCAGCTGAGACATGAGGATGCAGCTCAAAGCGAAGCAGAGAGTGAAGACAGTCAAATGTCTAAAGATTCACTCAGTTTGGAGAGCACTGTTAAATTATCAACAGTGAAGAGATTTAGCCAGACACTGGTACCAACCTACTCACTGGTGACGGATTCCACTGATTCATCCAAGCTGCACACTAAGACAGCAGAGACCAGTTTTGAGTGGGACAGCCGTCAGAAAACAGAGGCATACTGGAGCCATCAAAGCTCCCCGAAGACCAGACAAATTGATACAACAATGAAGCCTTCTTCTCAAAGCTCATTAGTAGCAGATTCCAGAGGCAGAGACACTGTACATAAATTAACTCAGGACTTTGGGAATGTGGAGGCCACTTTAACCAGTAGCCCACGCTCTCTGAGCAGCTGCAGTGTGAGGGAGCCAGAAAACCCGCTGGTTCTCACTGATGCCTGGTCCTCCACAGATGCAGCAGAGAGTCCCAGGACGCAGAGGGATTCTCTACCTTTTCAAAGAAACATTATGTTCCGACACGCAGAGATCAGCAGCAGTAGTCCCAGTCCGACAAGTATGAATCTGTCTGGCTCTCAGGTTGGATCTAGAAGCCATAGCTCTACGTCCACTAGCACTGAAGGTGTAAACATGAAAGTGGAAGAACACGACCTTGAAGTTTTGGGGGGTTTTCAGGCGCTAACAACACCAGACAATGCCCTGACGTCTGATAATCAGAAGGATGTAAGATGTTGTGCAGAGTGTTTAGGAGAACCCGCAAAAATGAGCGATCCTTCTTTTACAGGTACTCCAATTTTCAGTTACAGTCAGCATCCAGCGTCTTCATTAGATCAAATGGAGACTGAAATTTCCCAGACCACACAAACAACATCAAATTTGATTCAGGTGTTTGCAGATTCCTCCAATATGATGTTTGCTGACATTACAGTGTCCTCTGACCATGAAATGTGCAGCTCATTGTCTCAGTCAGTAATCCATTTCTCCACAAATCCTACTAACCCACGTGAAGTACTGGCTGAGATGCCTGAAGCTGCAAGTCCCTTAAAACCTTCTACTGAAAAGGCAACAGTATGCAGTCTCAATTGTGGAACAGAAAAGGTGAGAGATTTACAGCAGTGTAAGTTTACAAATACAGAAGAAGCATTTCTTATAAGGGATGGAATCAAAGACACCGAGCAGGCCACTGCACTACAGCAGGAAGTTGATAAATCAACTTGTAAAAATTCCAGGAAGAGAAACAAAGACAAAGAAGATACTTTCATGGGCAGCTTGAAAATACCAAATACACAGGACAGCAGAGAGTTGGTAAGCTTCTGCTGTGCATCAGGTGACAGCTATGAGGAGATTTGCCCTGATGACAATAATAGCACTGGGGATTCTAATAAAGAAGAGCCTGCAGTAGAAACTAGCAGCAGAGGATGTGTTTCTGTTTGTGTTGTTGGCAGCGTTACACAAGATACAGTATCTTCAGTTGCATTGCCAGTATCTGATTGCAGCAGTGGGAAACTCGAACCAAGTCGTGGCGTCTTTGAGGACTCTCAGTTTGGGCTTCAGAGTTATGAAAAAGATTCACAGAATAGTATTTCATTTGGCGATAATAAAGTAGTCCAAAAGGTGGGTGTAACCCTAAAGGAACAGTTTGCAGAAACAGAACAGAGAGAATCCCGAGTGAATAACCATGGAAAAAACCAGGAAAGGGGAGAACACTTATGCAAGTCAGATGCTATTTGCAGCACTATTGATCTGAGAATCGCAGAAGTGGTGAAAGAGCACATGAAATTGTCATTGATGGATAGTGATGGGGCCAGGAAGAGCTTGAGTCAAAGTCTGAATGCCTTGTCATCATCTGCAATTCATTTTGTTTCAAACAGTAATGAATGTAGATGGACAGCAAAACATCTGCGAGATGAAAGGAGTAATCAAGCGAAAGAAGGAACAAACCTGAGTGGACATCCTACACTGGAAACTTTACTGATAAGTAAAAATAAGGTGGATAAAAGTGAGCACCTGGCTTCAGCTATGCCAGCTGAATTGAGGAATAGCAGCAAGGTTGTATGTACTGAAGTGACGGAAACCTTTGACAGCGCTCATAGCGTGTCTGATGGAACATTAAACAAGCAGGTCTTCAGCCCCTGTGTTTTCCAAAACTCACTTCCAAATATCCACTCGAGTCTGACTCTGTGCAGCCAGGCAGGGTGCGAGCACTCTAGCGACTCTTTGTCAGCAAGTGATGCCTTTGTAACACAAAAACAAATTAATGATGCAGGAAAACGTGAAATAATAGCTAATCTTCATCCAGTTATTACTGATATTTGCTCCAAAAAAGCAGACAGCCAGACAGATCCCCCAGCTTCCAATGCTAAGCAGACATGCCCACAACTTAACCAAATAAGCCCTAAAACACTTTTCACCACTGACTGCATAAAAGTGAATTGTAGCTGTGCTGCTATGGGGCGCACTGGTATGGAAACTGCATCAAACGTTGTCAATAAAGATAATTATTCAGCCAAACCAAACACGCCAAAGATGATTCAACATTTCCAAACCAGTGGCGAAATATCTGGAGCCATGAAGTTAGTAGCTGGTGGTGGATTACATCAGTTTAAAGCAGACAGAAGCTACAGCAACCAGAACACACCCCGTGGTGAGGATGTCTGCATGAAAGGCTCGGCTGGGCATGATGTAAATGTTGAACGAGATACCACAACAGGAGGCAAACCTTCTGTTACAGCACAGCATGAGTTCAGCTATCGACAGACTGATTCCGATAACTCGTCTCAGAGCTGCTGCAAAAACAAACCCCCAAATTTATCTGAGTCACATCCCAAATTTAATGAAAATACTCAAATCATTAGCAGTGGAGATTGCATAATGAAAAGTGACAAAGAGACTTTGACCCAACCATTCGTGCCACACAATCGAGCAGTAACGGCGGAGTCACAATCTAAAATGCTACAGCAAAACTGCTTTAAAAATCCAAGTTGTTTTAGACCTGTAATCGCCAAAGAGCCCAAGAAAAGCACAACTGGAGGCATGCTAGGAAATTCTTCTCTTATGATGCAGAAAGGCAAAACTAAGCGGTTCAGAAAGTCTCACATCAGGACCTGTCCCACATCTTCCTCTGACTCCTCTCTTAAGTCATCAGACGAGGATGAGGAGGACCACGCCGCCACTAGGATGCATCACAGCAGGCTGGCATCTAAATGGGTCAAGCTTGACATTCAGAATGATGTCAAACCTGAAGTCAGACAGCCAAGAAAAAGCAATGCAGGACAATCTACTGTAGCAGCAGCAAACAAATCAAACGTGAAGACTTTTTCCCATGGAAACCCCGGCAAAAACGAAGTTAAGCTTAGTAAAGCTTACACGCTAAAAAGACACTCCTTACCTCTTCGGTCAGTGTCACAGAAAACGGAACAAATTAGCCTGCATGCAAACAAAAAGGAGCCACAGCATGTGCCAAAGTCTCAAGACTCCCCTATTCATTTTGTATCCAGTGACATCAACCCTTATGTTCACCAGTGGCAAGAAGACGACTCAGGCCAACATTGCTATAAGAACCCAGCGTTTGGAAGCGCTGCTGACCTATCCAGTAATTCTCCACTTTTAAACAGCTCAGAGAAACGTATAACAAGGTGCTGCAGTGTCGATAATGGTCTGAATGGGCAGAACTCTCCATTTAATTCTCATCTTAGCACATATGCTACAAACAAGGGACTTTCCAGTACTCTTAGTAGTGTGGAGGATTATAAAGAACAAGCAACTAAACCATCTCAGCTTACACCCTGTCAACAGGCATTTGCGAATATCTGCAGTTGTCCTGCTAATCTGACAGCAGACAGCGGTTCTTCAGTCAACAGTGTTCCTGGCGATCCTGGCAACGCTTCCGGTCGAGTAGATGAAATCATGTTCGTTTACTCATCAGAGCAAGAGTGCCAGACGAGCAATACATATGCACAAAGGAGGACATGCGAACACAGTACTCAGACTGAGCGTGAGCTTCAGGCGCAGGGTAACGGTAAGAACTGTAGCTCTCTGAAGAGGAAAGAACGTCACAAAAGGAGCAACACAGATGTACCCGCGTCGCAGAAAAACAAGGTGGATATCACAGAATCTCCAACTTGGGCCAGTATGGAAAGCATGTCAGCTCACATTTCTAAGTTAATCAACAGCACCTCAAACCTGCTGGGGGACGTCCAGGGAATGAGGACAGGTGAAGTTCGCAGTTCCAGTTCAAGGAGTATTAACTTCTCAGATCTTAGCACATCTTACGTCGAGTCTAAGAGAGACTGCTCAACTCAGACGGCTGCAGATGTTGGGATCCAGACTGAGAGGCTTGTAGCTCCAGCAGAGAAGAAAGCTGCTGTTCTTCTGTCACCCAGTGAGAAGTCTAAATCTCATGAAGTCAATGTCATAGTCAAAGTGATTGGTTCTGATGCTGTGAGTGTCTCTCAAGACAAAAATATCCACTGTGTGGTAAAAACTAAATCTAACACAGTTGAAAAGATGCAAAGTATGCCTGACCTGAGGTTTAACACCTCTGTTTCCTCACAGCCTGCGAATGACCCTCTCAAAACTGCTTGTGCAAAGACTGCAGCTGACTGTCAAAGGCGTGTAAGGTCTGCTTCGTCTAGAGTCTCTGAAGCACTGGGCCGCAGAAGTACTGCAGTCCCTGAAATCACCCATAGGTCATCAAAAATCTGCTACCAAGAAAATCACAGCCCTTCATTAACACACCTCACATCTCCTCATCTGAAGAAAATGGTCACATATACAGACCGTGCGTCATCTCCTATTCTTACAGTGGGAGCCAGATTACGCATGAGGCTCAAGGGTAAGCAGTCGGTAACATGTTCTGCAAAATGTAAGGCTCAAAAGACAAACCATCCCTCTGAGGATGACAGCATGACCATTCCTTCTGTTTTGGATGACAACCGGATGTCCTTACGGGATTGTGATTCTTCCTCTGACAAATTAGAATCAGTATCACTTGAGAAAGTGAGTGAAATTAGTTGCACAAGCTCCAAAAGATTAGATAAGTGCTCTTCAAGTCCAAATCCATCAATGGAAACATATGCAGACTCTGATGGGAGACATGTGAACTATCAAGACAAGGACAACCACAAGCTTGGGTCCAAATGGCCGGTGGCATCCCCGCAGTGGACGCCTACTTCAGCAAATGGTTTAATTTTACAGAACCACATTTCCCCCGCATTAAAACAGACTGATGTGCACAAACAGCTGGCATCAGACTTCAGAAGACTTGTGCCTCATGCTGGGGATTTTAACTACAGTCTATCTCCATTCAGCGACAAGGCTGATCAACCTCAAGAGGATGATATAATGTCACTAGCACCCAGTGAATGCAACACAGATGTGCTTGTGAACATTGAACCTGTCAGCGATGTGTTTCCTTGTCAAGATAATCAGAGAGTCCCAGAGGACCTGCCTATGCACAACAAGTTCACCAACTGGTCGGGGGTCAATCAGCAACAGTCAAAATGCTCAAAAAACCTGACCACATTTGTGACCAGTGAGCACAACAAACGCAGAGAGTGTGCCGAATGGGGTGAAGTCGGGAGCTTTGGTTCAAATGCAGAATCTGTGGTGCAGAGCGACAGGAGGGCAAAGGAGATAGTGAAGCTGCGACAGGAGAGAGAGCAGGTGATGGCGACGGTCAACCTCAACATGAACCCGACACCACTGACTGTGGAGCTGGCAGAGGCTAAGCTTCATTACAGGCTGGGAGAGACGGACACACTGCTAAAGATGTTGTCCCCGAGGTCCAAAGAAGAGCTTGTGACGCCAGCTTCTGCTTCTACAAAACAGCAGCTGTATGATGTGTAAGGATACAGTTGACACAAATGCTCTATTTTGATATAAGATTTGCTTTAAAATGTTTAATACACACCAAAGTGGAAATACCTAATTAAAAAATCCAAAAGAAATAATAATAATATTCTGACCTGACTTTCAATGCCAGCTTTTAAAACATAAAACACTTTCGTAATTGATACTACAGATACATTGATATTTTCTAAAACTGGTCTTCTCTTAGACTTCATTGACGTTACTGTTTTTAAAATTTGATCCCTCAGGCATCGCAGGAGTATTGAGGGTTTGAGGCAGGAGAGGGAGGAGCGCCTCCAGACTTACCGGAGAACTCGTAGCCTGAGTCCGAGCAAGCACCCTCGCCTCCGTCCTCAGGAGACTGCATCTATTGCAATGCCCAGTCGGCACAAAGAGCATCTTCAAAGGCTTCGGCAAGAAGTGATAGAGAGCGCCAGGTGAGATGCTGAGTTTCACAAAATCAAAGCACAACGGCTCCTTGAATCTCACATTTCGTCCTTAGGTTTTTAGGAGTGATGTAAACAGAAAATCTATTTGGCTCTTATTTGTTTTTACTGAAGAATGCCAGATGCTCCAAGGGAAGAAAGCCAGTATCCATCTGACATTGAGCAGCTGTTGCGGGACTATGGTCGAGCTCGGGAAGAAGCCAGGACGGAGATCGCAAAGGCACGAGAACGACTGCGAGAACGGACTGAGCTTGAGAAGAGGAGGCTACAGCAGCAGGCCCTATCTCAGGAAGACAAGGTCAGTCAGATCCATATCACAGAGAATAATTAAAGATCCCAGCCAGTGAACTCCAGGGTCTTCATCCTATCATGATAAAAGTGACTATAGAGGGGATCCTGTGTGCTGTGGAGCATTTAGATGTTGTTGTAAATGTTTGGATAAATAGTTTTGTCTGTATGAACTTGACTCTAGGTGACGTGTGCCGGACAGGATGACTTGAGGCATCGGACAAGGATAAGCAACAGCACTTTGTGCACAGGATCCAGTCTGAGTCTTTCCTCTGGACCAACATCAGGGTACAACAGTGGCAACACCACCCAACTACAGCAGGGCAACAGACCAGTTCGAACAGGACAGGTCTGTATATTAATGCTACATGATACATTAGATTTGAAATGAAACTGAGATTTAAGACTGAGCTAAAAAGGCTCAACTTTTCTTCTGTCCAGATCATGAAGAATGAAGGGCTGAAGGTTGGGACACGTCCTCCTATTTGTGCTCCACAGAGTGTGAAGACACAGAGAGGGTGGCTGTCAGCCCAGGGTAACAGCAGGACAGTTAATCACCAACCCCAAATAGATTTGGGCAATAATCATGATTAATTATTATTTCAGTAAGACGTCCAGATAAATCATTGCTATTTCAGGATTTATATTTGCCTTCCTTGGAAGCTTTGGCAATTTGTTAAATATGGCGACTAATAAATGAGATTATTGCCCAGGTTTGTCACCACTTCTTTACCGTCTTCCTTACATCCTCTGTATCTAAATGTGCTAATAATATCATGTGATTTATTAGACGTCCAACAGAGCAGCGGGTTTGAACCTCTGATGACTTCATCTCCGGCCTGTACACGCCAGCGGACAGCATCCGTCGGCTCCTCGTCTTCCATATCAACAACCTATCAGGACATCACATTCAGTCTTCTCGGTCGAGCTCTGGCTGAGGTAATATACCTGAAAAGTCAGCTGTAGAAAAACGTGCTCTAGGAGAGACATTCTAATTAGTATTTTGTATTTGCGTTGAAAGATTCACATAGTAATTAACTGTCCTTTATAAAAAATATGGGTTTATTCTCACTGGTATTTGTTTTTGAGTTGAGTAAGACATTTTTTTCTCGACAGGTGCGACTGGCTGCCTCAGGGGATTTTGGCAACCTGGTGACGGGCAAAGCCGCAGCAGGCTGGAGGTGAGCATTCTCCAACCATCTCCCTTTTTCTCGATTTCCTCGGTGCCTGCTCCAGGATAATTTTGAGCAAGTAGACAATTTGCATCACAAAAATCATTTATGTGCTATTAGAAAATGAACTCTGTCTATCTTTACCCAGTTACCAAGGAGATGAACGGGGAATTCAGGCATACTACAAACCCTCTTCCTGCCCATCTGTCCACGGTTTCCTGGGGGCTGGGGAGCTGGACAGACCACCGGATAGCCTGTGGAACCTAATCTCCCAGCTGTCCAAGAGCCACATGTACAATCAGTCAGTCCGCTCAGTGTGGACACGACCACTAGATGACAGCACTCAGCTTGGTGAGCCAACATCCTCATAGGCAGGAGTTTTAATGACAGTATATTTAATCTTGAGTTATCCTGAATATCACAATTTTAAGGAGATTTCTTGAAACTTCATTCCTCCCTATCCATTCATTTGTTATAATGCTAGTAGTTAAAACATCATCTTAAAAAGTAAGATGCTTATTTTCTGAGAGAGTTCAGAAACTACAACACTGCTTAAATGTCATTGCTCAGAAAGAAAAACTGATGAATTATGGTTGTGTAAGGTGACCTTGTGCAATCCGTTTACCTTGCAAAAACCTTTGTGCTTTTGCTAAAAAGCAAATCTTAAAAATAAAATAAAATATTTACACTTTTATCTTGACAGCAAAACTATTTATATTTTGTGCGACGCAGTTAATAGAGCCTGCAAATTCTTCTCAGCGAACGCATCTGCATCCATTAACTATCTGTGCTACAGCGTGGTTCAGCACAGTCTCATTCATCACTGTCAAGTTTGTTTTATTACGCGGCCAGCTCCATTCTCACACCTGCAGTGTGTTTTCATTTAATACCTGCAGCCCACCACGAGGCCTTTTTTACTTCTGCTGGCCTCTTGTTCTCCAAGTTTTCATTCTTTGTACAATTTTTGTTTTTTACGCAAGCATGTAGACTTTAAACTAAAGTATCAAGTCACTGTATCGTGAATATGACATTTTATTTAGTGAACTTTCTTTCCACCAGTCTAGTATCCCAGTATTAAACAGAATTGGTGCTGGATAATTAAAACATGTAGTAGAAAGTACTGAAGGTACATGATCTGTTTATAGTGTAATTTTTCTTTATACGTGACTTTGTTTTTTAAATATTGTATTTATTGATTTTTGTACAGCATACACAATCACAAAGAACAAGTAAGAGTCTGTCAGACACTAAAATATACATAGAGAATTGAAGATAAAGATGCAGCGGCCCGAGTTTGAGTCCAACACGAGGCCCTTTGCTGTGTGTCTTTCCACTCTCTCTCATAATATTTTAAGGAAGAAATACAACTAAGAAGATAATCAAAATATATGTGCTCAGGGGGCGCCGGTGCCAGTTCTGGTATTCTCTGGTGATTACCTATAGATATGCACGGTACTGGGCTGTAAGCACAGGTGTCACGAACGGGTGTCATGTCCTCGTGACGTCCGTTTCTGACAGTTTGGGGCATAAACATGCAGAAGTGGCTCGTTGGAGGGCTCTAGCATTGCTCCTCCTGTTCCTTACACAAAGGAGCAGATACTAGTCCTGTTGCTTTGTTGATCCAGGTCCTCGTGTAAAGGCCTAATGCTCTTCCACACTCCTGAGACTGTTATGAGAGACACATCGAAGCTATCAAAGCCATGTGGGGGCTGCAGGTACCGTCTCTTGCTACCAGTCACTAGCAAAAAGGAAAACTAGAGGGAAATCCGCCAAGAAGCATAAGAGGAGAACACCATGAGTGCACTTGCTGTCACTTTCACTTCACAGATTGATATTCCTGCAATTTAGCTGGCAGGGTTTAAACTGTGATAATTGTGCAGGCCCTTCTTTTTTTAAGCATTATTTTTATTACCTTTTAACTGATGGAAGTCTGAAAAAGGCGAGATATGTCATGTGTGGTTTGTTGTGAAGATTATGAGTAGGCTCGTTAGTGTATTCATGAAAGTCTGAGAAAGAGCCTTGCGCTCAAACATCACACTGCAAATAAAATCCTTGCACAGGAGCTGTTTGGTTTGTCTGTTTCTATAGTAGTAAATCTATTTCCAGTATTGGGCTTTTATTACATTGCCCCAGTTGTTTTATTTCCAGGTTTGTATCGAATATACTTGATCATTTTCACGTATCTCTCCATTTTTGTTTAGTTTACATTCTCACAGATTCGTCCACCTGTCACCTCAGCCAGCCGCGAGATTTCTGCTGCATCAGCTCGCAGTCCAAACAGGTGAGCACAGCTTCAACATTAACCAGCCGACGCGCATGATTACTGTTCATCTCTCTTGTGTAAGGCTCAGGGAGTATGTGCAGCATTTGCACGCTTTAGCTTGACAAAGAAAAATCCAGATTACATTGTAGTGCAAACAGCAATTTAACAGCATGTTCCTCATCCACAAAATGTTAAACATGCTATTTAGATACTACTCATGCTTAGAAGTCACCGAGCATAAACAACACTCTGACTCAGAGGCAGTGGGTGTGGAGGAAATCATGTCAGCTGTTGGTTGTTGGTGTCGGTGTACACTTGCCTCCCGGCTGATCAAAAGAGTGCGGCACCTGTTTTATTGATATTGTTTTCTCTGCCGCAGGGTGGCCTGCACGTGCTGGCAATGCAGTCTGTGTTTGAGGAGTCTCTCCCTCGGCCCAGTGTGGACGCCATCCGTGGGGAGATGTTGCCCAGTTGCTGGATCTTGCAACCAGTTAGACGTAATGAAAAGGAAGTAACCAGAGTCATCTACCTGCTACAGGTAAAATATGCTTGCCAGAAATACATCCACAGGCTCTCGTGCATCACTCCCTATTTCATTGGGTGCAAAAGTAATGCGGTCACATAAAGCAGAAGAATAATAAGGTTATTATGTTCGGTTTCTTTTTTTGTGGTCATTTTGGAGGCTGCAGTTTAAAGGCCAAAATACCTAAAAGACATCTTTCAGTGAATTACTTCTATATTCCACTATATTACTTTTAGATAAATATACTTAATAGCACAGTTGTGTGTATTGCAATACAACCACTAGAAGGGTAGCAGAGTTGAAGTCTGTGCATTTTAACTTCCAGTAAATCAGTCTTTTGAGCTGATTATTGAGGCTGATTGTGCTGATCTAAACAGCAGGATGACTTTATGGCTCTCCACTGGCAGGCCTATCACTATTAGGGAAATTAGTTTCATGGAGTAGAAGCTTTTTTTTCCCCCCTTCGTTTCTTGCGAAGTTTAAGTTTACCACAGGAGCAGCTGATACAGCACAAAGACTTCACTCAGAGTCCATCTTTATAATGAAAACATAATTGTATTTTCATATTTGCTGTGTTTGAGTAACTTGCTCACTGGACATTTTATTAGGTATACCTATTTAACTACTCATTTATGCAAATATCTAATCAGCCAATCGCATGGCAGCAACTCAGTGCATTTAGGTATGTGAACTACAAACGGATGGAGAATATTTAATATTTAATATTTAATATTTAAGTGACTTTAAACATGCCGTGGTTGTTGGTGCCTGACAGGCTGTTTTGAGTATTTAAGAAACTGCTGATCTACTGGAATTTTCCCAGACAACCATCTCAAGAGTTTACAGAGAATGGTCCAAAAAGTTATCTGGGTAAAAATCCCTTGTTGATGCCAGAGGTCAGAGGAGAGTGGCCAGAAGCTGACAGGAAGGCAACAGTAACTCAAATATAACCACTTTAGGCAGCCAAGGTATGCAGAAGAGCATATCTGGTGTACAGCAGCAAAAGACCACAACAGGTGCCTCTTCTCTCAGCTACGAACAGGAAAGTGAGGCTACAATTCACACAGATTTACCAACTTTGGGCCGTAGAAACATGAAAAAATGTTGCCAGGTTTGGATCTCGTTTTCTGCTGTAATATTCAGGTGGTGTTGGTGCAAACAACATGAAAACATGGATCCATCCTGCTCTGTATCAGTGGTTTGAGCTGGTGGTGTAATGGTGTGGGGAATATTTCCTTGACACACTTCAGGAGACCTTGGTACCGATTGTATCAATCCCTTTTTGATCGCAGTGTGTCCTAATCTTCTAATGGCTGTTTCACTGGATGTGCAGCTAACAAATCTGCAGCAACTGTGTGAGGTATAGCTCTCATGTTAATGTGAACCAAAAATCTCTGAAGAATGTTTTCAGTACCTTGTTGACCCTTTCCACAAAGAAAATGGGGTCCAGCTCAGAATTAGCAAGGTGCACCTGACAAAGTGTCTGGTGAGTGTAATTTGCAGGCTGTACTACATGGATGTTATTTGTTATCTCCGTTTCCTCTTCTGTTTATTTTCAGCTGGACCTAGGAACTCCATCTTTTCCTCACCGCCTCGTGAACGCTGTTGCCAGACGACAGGCAGCCGTCATCGCCGATCTTGATGTTTTCCTTTCTTCGTAAATCGACGGGACGCGCAAAGACGCATCATTAGCAGCGAGCACTTAGATCCTCTCCGTCACGGAGTCGGTCTGTCTTTTGAATTTGCACCTGAAATGTTATTTACTTGATTTTTTTTAAGGGCACTGTTACATTTTATATCCAGACACAAAGTTGAAGCAGCTTTTTTTTTCTTAATGAAGGTATTTTTGTAAAATATTGGTGTTTTTCTATATTTGTACATGCACATGAATATTTTCAAGACTGTTTTACCAAAGATTAGATGTTTTTAATTGAATGACTTGGCATTGCAGTTATTGCCAGTTGCTTTTAGGTGCTTTCAGGTTGAGACCACTTAAGTTTCCCCTCTAAATCTTATATCCCCCTGATAAATAGCAGGCATTTTACCTCCTCAGTGACATTTTCGTCTGATTACTTTCTTTTATATGTTGACTGACAGATGCAGCCAGTTCTGTTAATGTTTTAAATCCACCAGTGTACATCTTTGACTGCTTCCTCACACATGCACAATAAAAAAAAACAACAAAAAAACCCCACAGTGTAGTGATAGACAGAACCAAATAAGACAATTTTCACAAACTTCTCTTTAGTCCTTTTCCCGCTACATTTGTGTGCCTACAGCCTTTCCTCACATATTCAATAAGATTAATTCAGCAGAATATGAATTTCAAATATCTCTTAGCAATTCTCAAAAATGGAAAAGAAAGATATGTAAGCTATATACTGTATTATATAGTAGCACCATGTAGGCCAACCTGGAGGAATGGTAAGGAGTTGTTTTGTAGCTGAAAATGTTAATCAGCTCACTGCAGAAAAACACGAGGGGAAAAAAGGTTTTGTAGCAAAACAAGGAAGAGGAAAGTTGGGAACCTTTTGACTATTATCAACTCTTAAGGGCATGAGGGCAGATCAGTTTTGAACCAGAACATGATGGTTCATGCCCTCATGTCAAACATGCAACGTGTTGATGAGATTATTATCCAGCTCCAGGGTTAAGCTCTCATAGTTTTCAGTACCCCGATTCTGCATGAGGTGAGTTTTTAAGGTCTTCCCCTCCCACTTGTTTCTGAAGCCTGTTATTTATTTAGTTTCTCTTGCCTTCTGTTTGAAATGCTGTTGAATGTGTTATGTAGCTGTTCTTCGGAGTGCTGTGTTTGTGGCTGCTTGCACAAAACCTTTTATGCATTTAGTAAAATTGAAGAGGATTGTAAAAAGGTTGTTGTTTTAATGTGTACAGTTCTTTTAACTAAGATGAGAAAAGGCCAGACTGCTCTCAGACAATCCGGGTCTTGTGTATTTGGATATGAAGCCATGTTATGTGGAGTCATTAAAAGACAATGTTGACTCTGAAAGTAAAGTTCAACTAAACCTGTTTCCTGAGGCACCAAAGAAAAAGAGACAAGTGAAAAATGCAGTAGGAGCTGTATGGAAGGTTGAAGGAAAATAAAACTTTAGCAGGAAAAATTAATTGCAAGATTTTAACTTGTCAGAATTTTGAGATGCCTAACTCAAGATTTTGACTTACAGATTGCAATTTTAATATTGTCAGTAAAACAAACCTCCGTACAGCTGTTTGTAATAATTTCTTGTTTTTTTTATAGCATATTTTTATTTCTTAAGAAATATATATATTTATGTTTTTCTGGTGTGATATGTATGTATTTTATTATAAGCGCCATACTTCTTGTTGCTAATAAGTTGTTATTAGCCATTTTTCAAATAATTTTTGTTTTTTATGACACAAACTGTTGCATCAAAACCTGTTGTGTGTTCAGTTTTAGTTACCTTGTATGTAGCAAGCAGAACATTTACCTTTAGTGCTGACTGAACTTCTTTTTGGATATTGTTGTACTGAAAGGTGATATTAAAAAAACAAACAAACATATTTCTCCGAGTGCTTCTGGATTAGAAACATGGTGTTGCACTATATCTTTAATGAAGTTTCTAATAAGATTATATCGGTGCAGTTATATCGCTTAAATGGTTTCCAAATGAGCTTTATTCCTTTTTTGATGTCATTTCTTCTGACTCTGACGTCATCACACAGGTGTGTCCACTCTCCATGTCCTGGCCTCTCTTCTCTGCCTTGGAGGTGACATTTCTGAAAGGGTCTCGATAGGTAGGTGGGTGGTTGCCGTGTGCGCGATTAGAGCCCTTTCTGGGCGGGGTGGAGTGCACTGAGGTGGGGGTAGGAGGCGTTGCACAGGACATCAGAAGTGTCTCTGCCATTTAGAGTCACCAGCCCTTGTCAGGAATGTCCGTCCCCTGCGCGCACAGATCATGTACTGGATGCGCCAACTTTATTTTTAACTCTGCAGGGTGGGTCACTCGCCTGGCTTTCGGGAATGACCGTGGAGCGCGCGGCGCCTTCAGCCCCTTTCCCTAGTCCCCAGTGTAGGACTGTGCCCACCTCGAGCTGTGGAGACCTCTGTGCGCTCTGACCAGGACCCCCACTGAGTCAATGGGATTATAACTGGTTTACTGGCAGGAAGAAGACTAAAGATAAACACTTTCGGACAGAAGAAAAACCAGAAGCAAGTAAGTGTAAACTGAAGGCAAAACTAATGAGCCATTGCAAAATTAAATTAATGATCTTTGTGCAAATAGTAAGGGAGCCGTGTTCATTTATTTAGACTACTGTTCGCAGTTGTTTGTTGGTTAAGTTTCCTCCAAAGTACCTGTTGATCCGGGCTGCCATGTTTAATAATAACGTAAAAGCTCTGAATGATTTATCATTGTTATAATATTCACTGATAAAACCGCTAAACATTGTTTTAATAAAGCTATATACAAATTCCCAAGTTATTAATTTTTCTTTTACTGTAAAACAGCCAGGGTGGCGTGCGTCTATAAATTTGCGCAGAAATAGGCCATTGCGCGCGATTGCGCACAAAACTATGCGCTTTCCAGAAGGTATTGCGGAACTATTCAGATAATTTACCAATCTAAAAGAAGCAACACTTAGCTCAAAAGTAGTCTGCTATACTTCAAGTATACTTCCGTCACTTAAAGGAGCACAATGCTACTGAAACGTGTGCTTAGATATTTCCGAAGTACAAGTACTCAGAAGGTGTCTCCAGTGGGCTTCCTGTCATATTAATACCGGTGCTTTAATGTACGTAATACTTTAATGCTACTGATGTCATATTAGTTTCAAGTCCAATATATTAGGAGAGATCACTCTAAAGTTGCATCATGGTTCTTACGCCTGTCGTTATTTTTTTTATAAAAGTGACCCAAGAAAAGCGCCAGAAATATGTATTTCGTTACATTCCATCGCTTATGTTTGCCAAAGCTTGAAAACATTCCACTGTAGCATGTGAGCTAGTTTTCCCTTTGTTAAAGCACCTTGCAAAGCCTTTTCACCTTTGATTGAAAGCAGTCTGCTGCCCTTTGAAAGGCAAAGATATGGCACATTTCCTGCTCAAAGAAAGTTCAGCTTTATTCCCCTTAAAAGGACAAGTGAGCATGTGTGGCTCTGTCTGGCCAGGCAGGGACTTCAGTGTAAACACACTCCAGGAATAGTTTATTATCGATTCATCTTAACCTCTTGCAGGATCACACTCAGTGCTGTTGAAGTCCAAACAACACTGACCACAAGAAATGAGCTTCTTCTTTTAGCTTATGTTTCATGGATTGATATCCTTTCTACTCTTGGTTTCGGTATTCATTCTTATATATAAAAAAGCAAGTAATTGTTCTTTACTCCATATTGATCTCTGAGTGTTTGGTGTTTATGTCTCAGATTTACTCTCAGCTGGACCGCAGGCCTACCTCTCCTCAGTCCAGTTGCTCCTGCCGCTACAGTTTCACAAACACACTGTAGGTCACACATCTCAACCACACCCATCTCTTATTTCATCCTCTCCATCTGACTCTGTGCTGCTCAGAATAATGCATGGCCAGCTAATGTTTTGTTCTGCTCAGAGTGCAGAGCAAGCACCAGCGTAACATTTTCTTACAGCTGGAAAAATGGTCTGCAGAGTTGTAATTCAACTCAGGTGCTGATTTGATGTTTGCATTGGACATACTTGTTCACAGTGTAGTTTTGCTATTTAAAAAAAGGGGGTCCAGTAAGTGCAGTAAGAGGAAGGTTACCAACTAATTTCGGCCAAGCATAAAGGTAAAACTTTCATTCACACCTTTAAATATTTTTTCCAAGATCCTCTGCTGGCATTATATGCAGAGCTGTTTCCACAAAAGTCCAAGCTCATGTTGCATATACTTACACGCACCCAGGTCATGCAACATGTGGGGATCTGAAGGAATTCCAGCTGACATTCTTATCATCCCTCTTGACATTTTACTGCTTCGGAGAGATTATCCAGCACCTCTTACCCACCAACTCACAGCGTGGAGTCACTAGAATGATTTATATACAACAGGAACATGTTCTGGGGTCTTTATCTACTGTAGGTGATAGAAATCTATCCACAATCAGCCAAAAAAAAGATTGAATCGAATTAAGCTTTATTAGTAGAGGCGTCAGAACTTAACTGTGTCAATTTTCCGTCATATTTAAACTCAGTAATTTAGTGATATGATGGGTAAAAATAACTTTAAACAGAATGAAATCACTTTAGAAAAATGCAACAGTGCACACATGCCTTTTATGCATGCCAAACTTTACATCTGTGTATTTGTATTTTTCAAATATTTAAAACATTTTCCAGGTTGACCTTCTGTGAGCAAGCAGGTAGATTAGAGTGTTCCCTCTCACTCAAGGACACCACGAGAGGACACCTTGCTATTGAGACACACGTGCTGTGGCAGGCAGAGAACTTGTGACCTTTCTTTCACTGGACTTTCTATAATAAGGAGCTCAGCATGTCTCCAAATGGAACTGACTGCAGCATCACCGTGTATAAACATGTTTGGATTTGTGTTCAGCTGCTAAATGGAGCAGTCGGTCAATCCCCAAACACGATTCGATTCTCACAGCTTTGTGACACTTTGTGAATATGAATTTGTGGGCTGTGTTAGAGAGGGTTTGTGCAGTAGAAGTGCGTCGTGCAGTCATGCCGGGCCAGGTTGTGCACGAGGTGATAAGGGGATCCCTAGTGGTGGGTGGAGCATCCCTGTGCTGATAACAGCCCTCTGCTGAGGACTGATACTGAGCAGGAGGAGGAGGGACACCTGTAGGATGCCATTACTGCGCATCACTGAGGGCCTCTTCTCTGAATGGACTGAACAAACAAACCTCTGTAGTTTGTAATTTGTGTCAAAGTACATTTAGTAAAATAAAATACTTACAGTAGAGACAATTTAAGTTTTTTTAATATATGTTTGCCACTTTTTAAAGTAATATTGAACTAATCATAAAGATGCAAAGTACTGATTATCATATGAAATACCAAGCACTGTGCAGGTAAACTATTAAAAGTATTACACTTATAATAACATAATGCCAGTAGTAAAGATAATCTCGTAGAGATGGAGTGCATCTACTGTTATTAGTGAACTTTAGAATCACATCAAAAACTACAATTATTATCATCAGATTACAGATTATAGCCTTTATCTGTAATCCATCATTTAAAACTCTAATGTTAGTAAAAGCAAAATGCATGCGCCCTTAATTTGTGCTGTAAAGGGGGACTTGGGCATGTTCTGTACCCCCATGCTTCATCTAATGGAGCATTAACCTAAGTTAGACTCCCCGCCTCACTTAGGCTCACATGACTATTCTCACCAACAAAAAGACGCAAACACGAACACGTTCGTACTTCGAACTACGTGAGCGGCATCATTCAAAAGAAGGCGGTTTCGTCACGTTTCTGCTGTACAGAGGGGTTCCCCTCCCCCGTGTGGCATGATAAGAGAGCTATGCTGCACCCAGATAGAGCTATCTGAGTGGTTGCCCTTCAACCCGCCATTCCACACGAAGAATACACAGACACACTGCGCTGTGACAGTTGACCAAAGTCACACGTACAAAATGGAGACTGTGAGGAGGGGGCACAGAAACTCATGTGGGCAGCTTGAAAGCTGCCATACATTTGATTTTTGTGTAAAAATATCCTAAAACTGCAGCTGATATCACACCAATGCCCCAAATTAAATTCTGGTGTCAGTTATAGATACAGCTTCGTATAGATTGAAACTTAAACTCCCCTCCCAAAAAAATGAACTGCAGAATAAAAGCAGAATTTATCAATAGTTGGATGGCAACTAACTGTAAATATCATCACTGGTTGTGATGCAGATAATATTTTGACATTTTTAGACTATTAGATTGGAAAACTGCCTTTATATTGTCCCTAAATTAACGTTACATTCTGCAGCCAACAGCCCAATGATATACAATTAACTGTTACAATTGTTAACAAACAATTAATGTTTGTCATTTTTTTCTATTAATCATTCTAACTGAAATAATTGGGACAGGGAATAAATGATCATTTGTTTAGAAAGCTGTTATTCTTGTATTATAATCCTAATCAATCATAACGTGACGTGCTCTGTGTATTTGCCCTCTGTCTCAGGTCGCCTTCAGCATTCCGGGTTCATCCTGCCGCTTTTTCCATCTGCTCATCTCCCTCTTCACCCAGACCACCTGAGGACGCCGCCAGCCGTCCCCCCGCCCACTCGTCACCCTGGCTGCCGCCATGACTTCCACCACAGATTTTGACAATGTGGAGATCACGCAGCAGTACAGCCACATCAACACCCGCTTTGACCTCTCTGATGAGGAACTAGACAATGACAACAGCTCTGCCAGGCTGTTTGAGCGCTCGCGCATCAAGGCCCTCGCAGGTGAGTGCCTGCATAGTAAACAGGCTGCGTCCTCGGTGACAGATTTTCGAGATGACAGTCTTTTTAAAAGCGAAAGAGAAGGGCACAGAGGATGAGCTGTAAAGGGTGAGCACCTGTTTAACTTTAGTTGGGTTGAATAAAACTGTAACCTTCACTTAGATTTCTGTTACAAAAATGACAAAACTCCCACCGCAGGTCAGCTTTGAGTTTACTCCACGGCTTTGTAGTTAGCTAGCACTCTCCAGGGTTGGTTGTGTATGGATGAATCTAACAGTTACACCCAACCAGCAGCTGAGCCCTGACACTGCTCCACACCCTCTGCAAATAACTGGGATCACTTGCACATTCCCTGAATGTCCAGTGTCTGACCGATCTGGACAGCTGCCCTGTCTCTCTTGCTCCCATAGCACAGATCTTTGGGATTTCTGGCTAAGCTGGTAAGCTGTGACCCACCTGTGGGCCTGCTGCTCTGAGTTTTTAAATAGCAGTGTTCCTGTGGTAGCAGGAAGCGAATCACAAAAGGGGAGTGATGGAGGGTCAACACCATGGTCGGTGCACAAGAGAGATAGGACACAAATTAATCTCTGTGAAGTTCAGACTTCTGGAAGGACTTAAGATATTTAAAGAGATTGTAATGATGTTGACACTGAAACGTAGTCCTCAATGAACTTTGAACAAAAGCATTTTTTAAATGTTAAATGTTTTCAAACACACTAGTATTTAACACATCATCACCACATACAGTTTAAATGACAAACCTGTTAGTGGGCAATGACACCCAGCAGACACTGAGCAACATTAGCTTTTCCCTGTGTCATCTTTGGATCCACCTGACCAACACAAGTCCAATATTTACTACTTCTGGCGGTCATACAAAGGCAGCAGCGGCTGAACCCAAACATCTGCAGGATATAAAAGCAAAAAATATGCTTAAAGACATTTAAAAGGATCCTTTTATCTCAGCAAACTGAGGGCTAATGGAGAGTTAGCAATCTGACCCACTATAATAAGAAAATAAATATTTAATAGAATGGCTTTAACAATACAGATCAATGTAGTTGATCACTGACACAAAAGCTGACAACTTGAACTTGTGACTGGATTTTGTGTAAGCACACACTGGCTCTTACATTCTGTGTGATATATATTATGCGTGAATATATTATGCATGGTTTCCTGTGAGGCCGTTAGGGGCGGGTATACAATTTGAGTCCAGTGTGGAAAAACTGGGCTCACCGACCAACAAGGAAAACCGCTTTAGGGAGAATTATGTTGCAGACACAGATGACTGGTGTCACTTAGCTGCTTTTCCGTCATCGCGTTCAATCATGTTAATGCTGCTTCTCTCACTGCTGCGGCTCATTAGTCTAACCCGATTTCCTCCTTTTACAAAATTTACAAACAATTTTGCAACCATTTACTTCAAGCAGTGAAGGCGCCAGACAAAAAACAGAAAATGGGCAAACACAGAAGGCAAATTCTCTGTAAAATTCTGGGCTGGATAACAACAATTAAAGTAGCAGTTTTGCCGATGAACATCAACCTCTCTCATCAAAGCCATCTTTTTTTTTGACGACAGGCACGTGTCAGTACCAAAATTGTGATTTGAACTTAGATTCAGTAACTCCCATATCTTAGTAGTTTTCAATATTTGATACTCTGGACAAAAAAAACCGCAGGTTTGATGCCGGCTCCTATTTTGCGTTTCCAGTATGTTTTTTTTTTCGCCTTTTGCAGGATATTTTTTTGTTTTTTTTGTTTTTTTGTGTTTATAAAGAAGCACTACTTTTCCTGCTGTCTCTTTAAGTGATGAAGGCTTCTGTGTGTGGGTGCTGGTGATGTTGTGTTAGAGTGCTGCTGCTGTAATGCAATAAGTGTTTCCTGTCAGAGAAAGAGAGAGAGAGAGAGAGTGAAGGAGGGAGGAAAGTGATAAGAGAAGCAAGAGATGAGAGAGGCTGTGAATGACACCCGCTGCTGATTTACAGCTTGTGAGCTCAGAAATATGCTCTCAGCAAGCCATCAAAGAACATACAGGCCGTACTGAATATACACTAGTTTACGCTGCGTCTTACTTTGGCTTAGAAAAGACACGTTTCTTTAAGATATGCTTCAGTTTCGTGATGGTTTATTGGCTCAAAAAAAAAAAAACTACCTCTCCATGTGTACAGTTAACATTCAGCGATGTCACGACTTTGTGGGAGTGTTTGTCTATGGGGAGGAGGGGGTTTGTGGGAACACGCGGATGTATTGAAACATAATGTATGCACGGCTGGAGCTGGAGAAACCACTCAGATCTGAACTGAAGGCTGCCTGAGCTCTGGTGTTGCCTGAGAGTGGAGGCAGAGCATCACCACGGCAGCAGTGAGGAGAGTGAAAAAGTGGAAGGAGGAAGAGGAGGGAGGGAGGGAGGGAGCAGGAGTGAACGTGAGAGGGATCTGGAAAGGAGGACAGAGAGCCAAGAGACTGGGAAGAAGAGAGACGTGGTGTGCCAAGCTCCTCTGCTGGCTCCAGAGGCGGTGTGTGTTCCTGTTGTTGTTGTTTGGGGGTCAAGATGAGCAGCCCGTGCCTGCTGCGCACTGCCCCTATAAGCCAACCCCGGCTCAGAGAGGTCAAGATCAGCGTGAAGGCCAGCAGCAGGGAGACTACAGCCATTCGGAGCAGCAGCGGAGGGGCCAGGGAGGCTTCCAGTCGCTCTTACATGCCACCTGAAAAGGAAGCACCTGTGCGGGTCAGCGTGAGCAGCAGCCGGAGCAGGAGCACGCCGCCGGTCCACAGGGCCCAGAGACCCGAGAGCAGGAAGTCATCAGGGGGAAGCACCTGCAAGCAGCAGCAGCAGCCGGAGCACCACCCGGAAAAGAACGGCACCATCCTGCATGTCCCGCTTGGCGTGGCGCCCACGGGGCTGTCCCCTTTCTCCTCATCCTCCTCCTCGTCCTCCTCCTGCACTCCCAGACGTCAGCGGCCCTCTCGCCCCCATGCTACCCCTGCCCCCACCCCCCTCCTCCTCTCGTCCTCCTCCTCTTCCTCCTCGGCCAAGAGTATGAAGCGAGCTCGCTGGCTGAGTTACAGCACCTCTAACATCTGCTTCAACTCCATCCTGGACGGGCGCTTCAGGCAGCTGCAAGGTACAGGGTCCTGGTGGCAGAGCTGTGCGTGTGTGCGTGTGTTTGTTCACCCTCTTATGCCTCACAGACACTTTTCCAATTATGCCCCTCACTTACCCAACTTGGGTTTCTTGTTAGGCCTGGGTGAGATGGCAGGGAGGTCGAGCTGCGAGTTGAGTAAGTGTGAGGCTAGTTTGTCATCCTGTTGTAAGAACTGGAAAAAGGCAGCAGGAAGTAAGTGCAAACTTCCATAGCAGTTGCCATTTTATTAAATATATTTGGTTGTAATTTATTTATTTCCAGGAAGCAGTGGCTCTGCCCCAATTGTTCACTGACTTGACTTTAAATAATTCATAGGCAAACTCCTAAAAAGGTTGTGATGTTTTTCCCTCCAAAGCCATTCATGGCTGGCTACTGTTACGCATTCTTCTGTGCCCTGTTTTTTCTTTATAAACAAGAAACATATCCGTCATTGTGCCACCTATTCTCCGTACGGCCCTTTCCACTTATAAACTCTTCCAAAGTACAAAGTATGAGTGCGTTTCGTTCCTAACCTCCTTTTCCCCCGAATGACTTGCGTTGGTGGTGTTAAAAAACAATCAATTTCTCTGATGGTTTTACCTTCTCCCTGCCCGTGTTATTAAGGTTTTAAAAGAGAGGTCTGCCGTCACAGTGGATTTTTGTTAGCTTGCACTATGCTCTCCAACTCCCCGATGACAGGAGTGCATTAGTGAGTGGAAGAAAATGGAGGAGACGATGCAGGAACAGAGAGGGGAAATGCTTTTTTTTCCCCCTGCCTCTGCTAGATTTCAAGTATTGACTGATTCTGCAGACTGCAGAGGCAACTGATACGTGAAGCAGCAAAGTTTTGAAGCCTCCCCAAATCAGGGATGTGTCTTGAGATGTGTATTGATCCGCCAAATGCATTTCATGATATTTTATTTACTTCCTATTTACCTGCTATTAGGGAGATATGGCCAAGACTGCAGTTGGGCAGAATAAGATTTGTGTTTCACGTTTATTGGTTTACTTTTGAAATGTACACATGCTCGCTGTTGTCAAGTATGTCTGCCGTCGAGGTTACAAGAAGCAGTCTTTGAGTTGTTTGACTGACCTTTAACCCTTTTAGTTTTCACCAGCGGTGTATGCACCTCTCTCCAAGCCCTTAATCCTCTGCTGTTTTCTAATTATAAATAGAATCTCACCAATGGATTGATTCTCAGATTATTTTTTATGTCTTCTTTAAGCTTGAGCCAGGCTTTACAGTTCACTTGCTTCTTTTGCAGCTGCTCTAAATACCTTTGCGTGAGAACGCATCAAGAAACCCTGGGAGCATCAAATATGCATTAATATGATGCTCAGCAGTTGCCAAGTACATGTAATGAAGACTCAGACAATCCACTTGCCCAGTAAGCAAAATGTTTTAGTCAGTTAGATGTCTAGAAGACATCTGTAGTAGTACTGTAGTGCTCAGATATTTAGGGTAAAATCTGGTTGAAAGGTCAAGCTTTAGTAGATGTACCAAATCTCACATAGACATTGTTTAACCAGCTATATATCTATTTAAAAAAAGCTTATTTTTGCATTGAGACTGGATGCTTGATGAATGATTTAACCTACTCACCTAGATCCTATCTATGACTGCTTCTCTCTATCCTAGAATATATCTGCCAAAGTATAGCCTGCTTTTAGCCCAATCCAACATTTAGAGATGTTTTTGGTGGTACAAATATGTGATAATAGGAGGGAAGTGTTGGTCAGTCTTGTTAATAAAGCACAGTATGATAGCTGCGGGACAGGTTGAGCTGGCAGTGTCATGACTCAGTCATGTAACGGGGTGCTCTAAGACCTTTGGGCCAAACTCAATAAGAGCTGACTGTGGGAAAAGACAGATCGAGCTTTATACAGGGAAACTCCATCAGCATGAATAAGTCATCGGGCTTTCGCTGGAGTCAAAGAGTGGACGAGAAATTACAAAGTAAAAGCATGTGAAACAGAGGAGTGTTTAGTAAGGCTTGCACTGATAGCAGGCGGGAGGCTGGATAAGGGACAAAAAGCAGGCGTGACAAGACGCAGCTGCAGTCCAGTGGAAAAAAAAATGAAAGCGAAGTGAAAGAAGTTGGACATACAGCATGACTGCTGCACTTACACTTAATATTTAATAGCATGGCAACAGCAGGGCGACGAACAGATGAACAGTAAGGTTATACTCAGCCTGTATCACAAATTATTAGTACAGCCAGTTTTATATTTATAAGCTGGACTTAAATGTTCATGTTTCACTTCCATCCAACATTAATGCTTTCGAATAGCTTTGATTGATCAGTTTACAAACTGTGATACTTTTGCATTTTGCACTTTTGCACACTAGCTTCACAGATTTTTAAGCCGAACTACATAAATAATGTTAAAATGAAATATTAATCAAAAACTGAATTAATAACCAATAAACCTGCTCAGTTTCATAAAATCATGGATTTTGGTGCTCCAGTCTTCTTTTTCCTGGTGAGTCCACCAGATCTGAGTTGATGTTAGTGTTGGCGTGTCATTGAACACGGCGCAGACAAACATCTCAATAGCTTTAACACAAATATACAACATATTCCATATTAGTAAGTAATCAGAGGAGGCGTGTCCCGATTCCTGCTCCTTCCTGTGACTGAGTTTGAGCTCGCCTTATTTTGACGTCTTATTTTTGAAACAAGAGAGCCAAGAAAACTTTTGGACTTAAGAAGAAATGCTATCTTTGTCTCGTGTTAAATATAGAAGGTCAAAAAGCAAATGGAAAACCCAAACCTATGACCCGTAGAGCTGGGGTGTCTAGCTAGGCTCTCTTATGCAACGTTATGGTTCGGATCACTGCAAATCAATACAGCGCTGTCCTCGGTGACATTCCTCCTTATGTGAGTGATCTCTCCAGAATAAAAGTGCATCCCTTCCAGCAACTATGTTATATTATTTCCATATTTATTTACTAGGAAACCAAAAAGCTGCATGAAGTGTTGTGGTAAAAGGTTCCAGAGCAAGCACGTACTCTTGAAGCTTATCCAATAACCTGTATGTAACAGTCTCCTAGGCAGCAAACCGCTGTATTTGAGCTCTCTATTATTAAGTACTCTCAAGTGTATGAAACCCCTGACTTACATTTACAAATCTATTCTGCTCTCCATCAGCAATTCATGGTGTTAAATCGTGTATTCTTTAAATAATATTTGAAGGTCATAATTCAGCAGGCTTAGTGGCCTCATATTCTCAAAGTGAAGTGCCTCTAAAATCATCAGTGGTGACACTAAATTATTATTATTATTATTGTTATTATTATACAGCTATCTGGTCTTAGTCACCCTCCAGATTTCATACCCTCAGTTACACTTTAAATTTCTTCCTTAGTAATTTTTGACCCCAGGTGTCCTTTTTGTCTTCATCTGAAATGTAAATTCTAGTTAACCACTCAACAACTGTGGGACTGTGAAATGTCCAGAGGGCTCTATTAATTTTAATTGGATCTGCAATAGATATCTCATTACTTTTAATTGATGTGATTGATTTTTTTCTTTCTTTTTTTGTTCACTGTAATTTGCTACGCACACTTTCTGTGATATAAATGCAAAAGCTCCAAATTTTTATTACATTGTAAATCGACTCTGAGACCAGCAAAGAGAAACTCTTATAAGTATATCAATACTCGAATATTAAAATCACAGATGTAACCAGATCATGAGTCAGTAATCAGGTTAAAAGTATAATTTTCTGCTGCTCTAAAAACCCATAACTGAGTTTATGGGATTAAACAGAACTTAGTTTCCCAAAGAGGGCCGAAGGCTTTTTTTATTTTTACAGAGCACTTATGTCATATTGAGCTTGTTGAACTGTTCATCTGGAGACAGCTCAGTGGGGTGCATGCAAACAACAGCTTCCCTCCCTCACACTCTCCCCTCCTATCTTCCCTCCCCCGTTGTCCTCCCATGCTTCCTAAATGGCCGGGAGCATCCATGTGGGCTGCGTCCCCTCTCAAGGTCTCCCGATGTGAAGTGATACGGCAAAACTCTGTGCACGTCGCAGGGATGCACTGTAATTGTCCTCTCCTCTCAAAAACCCTCTGGAGGCAGCACTCCAAATAGTTCAGAAAGGATTTGTTACAGTTTTTATTTTTATTCGAGCCTTTTTGTGCGTGTGTCTCTGCTTTCTGTGCTGCTGACAGATAATGATGGGACCATTTGTGCTAAATCAACACTGACACCACTAATGGAGCTTTGCATGTTTTAATTGTCATTACTTTTTCATGGCGCAGTTATCCATGTGGATGTAGCCGAGCAGTGTGTGCTGTTGTTCTGCTGAAGGGAGCAGAAGGAAGCATGATTTATTTACAGTGCTCCGCTGCACCTTGTGTTTTACGTACAATAACGCCTGATTTCTTCTCTTTGATATGCTAAAGACCGAGCTGCTGCTTCAAAGTTGCTCACTGGGCGGTTTTTAAAAGTAGGAACGATGCTGCTGGTGATGTGTCTTGGTCTCTTCTCTTGGATGGGTCTCTTTGGACTAAACCTAACACTGCAGTCACTCTCCCCATTACTTTCTTTCAGATCTGACTCACCCTCTTTTTCCTTTCGTCCTCTTGACAGGTTTACCTAGCAGACTCCCCGTCTCCCCCCTCTATGTCCTTCTTAACCTTTAAATCAATATCTTTAACAACTTCCCTCTACTACCTCTTCTTTTGTTCCTCTTCTTGAGCTGTTCTTTACTTGTTCTCGACAACCTCAGTGTTTGAATCATTTATTACACCAGTCCTTAAGGATGCAGTCCTTTGCACTCCGTGGTTTGCAGCTGTATTCGGGTTCTGGAATAAACGGGGCGATCTGCAGCAGGCATGCCAAAGGGAAGTCATGTGGTGCAAGCTGGGATGACTTGAGGAGAGAATGTCTCATCACTGAGCTAAAGTTTAGGAAGCTATGTGTGGGATAAAACAAAAGCAGGGGAGAGGTGGGGATTTGTACTGAGTTGTGAGTAAAATCAAGGTCAGTATAATCAAAAAGCATCACCCTTCTGCTTTACTTGATCCAGTGTAAATTAGTGTACCAGGTCTCTGAGCTTCAATTAAATCCTCTGTGTTAAATCAATTTATCCTTTTACAAACTTCTATTGTGGTGCCAAGCAAGATTTAATTTTAAATTGACTTGACTCTGGGGTTTTTACTCTCGCAGAATTTGACCATTTTTTAAATAATAAAATTCTCAATAGCTGAAATAATTTCATGCACTGAACATCCATTTAATCTTTGTTGTATTTGGTTATACTATGAATGGATTACCTGCTGCAAAGTAATTTGTACAAATGTTTCTGATTCAGGTTATTTTTCATGGAGTAATAACTGCTAACATTTTTGTCAGTTTATCCTTATCTTAGTTTTAATTTTTTATTGTCTGGTACTGATACCAGTGACTTATTAACAGCCATTCATCTTCTTTCTTAACCAGTGCTCAGAGGAACTGCAACAATAATTAAAGCTACATATCAGATTTGTCTAAATCTTCAAGTAAATAACCTGAAGGGCTGTTTGGAAGAGTTGCCAGAAATAAAAAAAGAACGTGCCAGCAAAGCTTAGTTTTGCGAAATTACAAGTGAACAAAGTAGAAGACGTCTGGAACAATGCCCTTTGGATAGACAAGACCACCATGGAGATGTCTGCCATAATGCACAAAACCAAACACAGCCTAATGACAACAAACACCTCATACCAACTGTCAAGCACGGTGATGAAGGGGTGATACTGGGCACCTTCCAGTCCTTGAGTCAACAATGAAATCCTCTGTATAACAAAGTATTCTAGTCTCACATGTGAGGACATATGTCCGACTGCTAAAGCTTGCTCCAAACTGAATCACGCAACAGGACAAAGATCCCGATCACAGCAGCAAATCTACAGCAGAATGGCTGAAAAAGGAAAAAACAATCAAGATGCTGCAATGACTCAGTTAAAGTCCAGACCTCAACCTGATTGATATGCTGTAGTGGGCTCTTAAGAGACACATGCATAAACAAATGCCTGCAACCCCACATAGTGTATAAGAGTAATTTCGACCATATTTCAGAAGCCTTGAGTTGAGGATTTCCGCCATCATCGTTTTGGTTGGAAAAAAATAGATGTGATGAGAAAGTACAGATTGTGACTTATGGGTAATGACACGTGACTGATAACTTGTTAGCCAATGGTGGTTTCATACCACAGATCATTCATTTTAAACATGGCACAGTATGACTAAAATTTACAAATTAGACTTTATTTTTATTTAATATGGCCTAAAACGAGTAACTGAGTCGGTAAAGTCGGCAGAAAAGTGTTCTCAGAGGTCACGACAGAAAGCCCCTTTCCCATAGACTTGCATAGGACCACTAATCTTTTTGCAACCACAACCATTGCCATCTAGGGGCTTTCAGACAGAATGCAGAAGGCAGAAGGCACTTTAACATTGGCTTCATTTTTCTGACCCAGAGGCCACATCTATTTTTATACTGTCTGTGTGCAAAAGTGAATGAACTGAAGCAAAATTGTAAAGAATTACTGGCTAAAAATTCTCTAAAATGATGTGAGAGACTTACAAAGTTATGCAGAAAATGATTACTTCATGTTAATGTTGATAAAGGTGGTTATACAAGCTACTGAATCATGGTGCGTGTACTGTACTTTAATACACTGCTTCTACATTTTGCTTAGTTGGTTGGTTTTATAAATAACACTGAAAGATGTAATGAATATGTAAAAAAAACACTGTAATATGTCATATTTAGGTCATTAAAGTAGGTCTTATAGAAACACACCGAATCCCCATTTATAGCAATACACCCACTCAGACCTCCCACATCTCCATTCACTGTGCATTTGGCCACAAATAAAATAAACAGAGTGTAGTACATTGGGTCTTTCTGCCATATGGTCCCATCAAAATTGGTTTTATTTTTGCTGCTGAGTAGGAGGAATATCTTCCGTACATTTTAATATGACGCGCGTGTCTGCGTGAGCGTGATGTGTCACCATGTGGGCAGCGCTCATCCTCCCAAAAACCTCTCAGTGTGCGATGCTCATGCTATCTTCATCTTTCTGCCTTGCCATTGCCGAGCTCTCGTGCAAATCTCCCGTGGAGCATTTTTAACAAAATTACAACACGTGGCATAAATACGCTGCATCATGTCTGAGGAGGCATTGATAGTTACAGTAAAGCTTTTCCCTTGTGAGCAGACACCAAGCCTCCATTATATAAAAAATCATGAAGACATATGAGCAGTCATGCTATTTACCAGTTTAAGCGGAAGTGACCGCTAATATCTGCTCCATAATCAAGTAAAAGGTCACAACTGCCAGATTTTGAGATTTTTCAGCATTTTAAGAGGCTTGATGGATGGTTTGATTGGCATGCTGTTCGGATTCTAATAAAATAGATGCACTGTACAAATACAGTGGGGATAATGGGACCTTATCCCCTTAATGGGCCCTTTAAAGTTGGCTGTGTCATACAGAGGAGGTCTTCTCCAGAAGGGCAGCATGCTGACGAGATTGATTGTTTAATGAAGATTCTGTTAGGTGGATATTGATGGATTACTGAACCGGCATATGGGTAACAGGCCTGGAGGCCCAGAGCCTGATTCTTCCTTTGAAGTGACATTTCTTGTTGGTGCTCACAGTGTTTTGCACCCGGTTGATCGGTCTTTTAATTCTGTCTGCCAATCACATTTAATTAAAATACAGTAAAGTTGGTGAAGGAATATAAATTAGGGGGAAGTGGAATAGTTCTTTTTAATAAACTGCAATGGTTTTCTATGGAATTTAGGTCTGGTGGTGTGTCCAATATTTGGAAGGGGTTGAAGTTCATTTAAATGTCTCATTGTCTTATATTCATTTATGCTGTTGAAGTAATAATATTTCCTGGAGGCAGATTTGATGTACGGCGTGAAACAATATTATTAGCTGAGATGAATTTAACAACTGGAAACAATTTGAGTGGATGCTGGCTGCAGACAATGCTAACTTCATGTTTTTTAGCAGCAGTGAAGCAGAAGTATACACCTTTGCTTTACCCTGTACTAAGAATTAATTTAACTTGCATGATTTCTGTGGCTCTGGAGCAGATTTGCAGATGTTCTGTAACTCCTGCCAGGTTCTTCCTTCAGCCTCCCAGGCTTCCACTCGTCTAACGTGCCCTCGTGCAAGACTGTAAATCCCTACCAGCTCCAGCGCTGCTCCTCTGTAGCTCTGAGGATTTTGCATTATTCATGGGGCTCATGTTCTTTCTTAACTTTGTGCTCTCATCAGACGAGCGAGAGGCGGTTCAGAAGAAGACCTTCACTAAATGGGTCAACTCAATTCTGTCCCGGGTTGGCTGTCGCATCTCTGACCTCTACCTGGACCTGCGGGATGGACGCATGCTCATTAAACTGCTGGAAGTGCTGTCTGGTGAACGACTGGTAAGAAACATTTCTGTTCCAGTTTATATTCCTCTTTATATTCTGTATATTACTCAAAACTCTCTTGTAGTCATTCATTTTTCTTTGAAATGCTCTCCTAAAATCGTTTTTTTTGTTCTGGTCTTTATAGCCCAAACCAACGAAAGGCAGGATGCGTATCCACTGTTTGGAAAATGTGGACAAGGCTCTTCAGTTCCTCAAAGAGCAAAGGGTCCACCTGGAGAACATGGGTTCCCATGACATTGTTGACGGCAACCATCGCCTCATCCTCGGACTCATTTGGACCATCATTTTGCGTTTCCAGGTAAACCTAGGACATGTGATTGTCTGTGTCATGTTGTTTTAGACTATTCTTTCTGTGTACATTGAGATTAAAGAAAAAGAAAAGGAAAACAGAGACCAATTCTTTGTAAATGTAAACACAGCTTATCACAAAAGCATATAAATGCTTCTCATTTCTTTAGTTGAATCCACGGGCAATGCCACTGATAATACAGACTGACAGGCATAAAATATTTTTTTTGTGCCACCGAGATGATTCCCAAAGCGCTATCAGTCATATCTCAGCATGGTGTGCAGTGTGTCTCTTAAACATCTGAGGAAAATCAAAGCTGGAAACACAAGAACTGGACTAAAAATCAGTGATAACAGGTGTTATGGACTCTCGGTCTTGTCTAAACAGATGGAATAATGAACACAGAAAAGTTTGGTCAGATTTGGATCCTCCATAAAATGCCAGAAAATACATTTTCGAACACACTCAGTCATGGATTGGCTTCCCCAGAATCTTGACTTTAATATTTTTGAAGCAGCGTGGGATCATTTTGACAGAGAATGCAAAAAAAGGCAGCAATTATTATATATTCATATATATAAAATACTAGTGTCATTAATATGTATACTATACGACAGAAAGGTAATTCATATAATAACATCATAAAAATATCATTATTTTATGTTATTATATGTAAAACAAATTGAATTACACTTCAGCGATCACGTAATATTCATGTTTTTTCAGCATGCATGTTAAAGGTTCATCAAACCTGATTAGCTCAATCACTTCAAGTATGTTATTGTACTTCATATGCTATACTCTAATTATGCTACCACTGACTAACAGCATGCAGCCTCTTTTATTTAAATGAATCTTAATTACATTCTAATCACATTTACATTTGCACTGAAGTGAAGCCAGGGTGTACAGCATATACAGCATGCAGCGTTATACAGACAGCCTCAGATAGTTTCAGCTGGCTGCCTTGCAGTGTTATTTATTTATTTTTTGTTAGTGTCTGTTTTTCCTCAGAACCATGCCTTCAGGTTCCAGCCATTATTATCTGCTGCTACAGGAACATCCAAAGCATCAGAACATGTCTGTTTGACTCTTTTATCATCTTGGAGAGGCTGTATATTTATTTTTAATTTGACAGCAACTCTGCTATTTTTAGAGATGTTACTTCAAACAATATAGCCCGCTGCATTATTCAGCCTTTTCAAAAGGACAAAAAAAAAAAGAAAAAAAAAAAGAACAGGAAACAGAAAAGAAAAGAGTTGACTCGGTCCTGTCTGTATCTTAAAGTCTGCATAAACCAAGGAGAACCAAAGCTGGCTAAATTTAGCCGCCCCTCTCTCAGGGCCTGTCTCTCAGATCACATCACTGCTCTAATTACTGGCCCACTGTGTGGGAAAATAAAAACTTCGATTATTACCACTCCTCTTTCTGTCAGTTGGATCTGATGTCTAGTTTTGTGAGAATCCAGCCAGCAACACTGACGATGTATCACTTTTAGTTATTTTTTTTTCTTTTCCACAAATACCCCCCCCCCCCCCCCTTTTTTTTTTTTTTTTCTTCTTAAAGCTGTGATAAATGATGCATTTCACAGTGATATTTGTGCCACTTTGACAAACTGTTCCCTTCTGGTGCAACCCATTAGCAAGATATTAATATTAGTCAGATTTCTTGTTTGTTCTTGTTTGATTGCAAACATGACACATTAGTTAAGTTTCATTATTTACCATCCAGCTGTGCTTGTTGCTGTTCTCAGATCCAGGACATCATTGTGGAAACGGGCCAGGCGGACCAGAAGGAGACACGCTCAGCCAAGGATGCTCTTCTTCTTTGGTGTCAGATGAAAACTGCAGGGTAAGAGCTACATGTGACTCCTGGCATCATCAAACTATTGCAACTATCCTTTGGGAATAACTCAATGTGCTTCTGACTTTTTATTAGTTTAAAATCTTACAATTCCCCATATCTTTTTTTTAATTTCACAACTGACACATAAAGTGTCCTTAAGAGTCTTTAAAGCTGAAAAAATAAGCCACGATTTTCTTGTTTAATTTTTTACGGTTAAAAAGTGTTTGACATAAGTAAGCACAATTACAAATGCTTTCAATTTTTAATATAATGTTCATTGTAATGTCCCATCTGCACAGTGAAAATGTAAAGTCTTCTTTTTATAGCAGTGGAAAAAATAATTACAGCCAAAATTTAAATAAATGACCAAATATGAAGGTCTCTATTTGCTCCTTGAATATTTAAAATAAAATAAACCAAGTAGTACCTTAAGTAGATAAATGTGCTGCTGTGTAGAGTTCCTTTTTTTTTTTTTTTTTTTAAATTAAGCCATAAATAATATTTCTCATAGGAGTAGTTTGATGTTTTTGGATATACTCATTAAATGTTTGTTTTATGAGTAGACTGATAACTCTAATCATGTCTATACCAACTAGTAGATGCGGAAAAAGGAAACCCAACATGGCAGAAGTTAACAAAATCCCCCCTGCCTAGTTAACAGAGATGGTGTAAAAGACACTGTAGACAGATTTTGCTACCTTTGTTCTCAGATAGCTCTTTTCTTCTTCCGCGACTTACAAACTAAGCAAATCAGTGTCTGTCTTCATTTTTGGTGTGGAGGCACGAGTGGGAGCAGTCTCTTTAAAACAAATGCATCTCCCAAAAGATGTTCATTTGAAGTATGGTTATTAGCATCCAGCTATTATTAGCATATAGCTGTTATTCTCGCTATGTCTGTCAAGATCCTTAAGAAAAAGTGTGATCTTTTGAGTAAATAGATGCTGCCGTTCTGAGAACGCACACCATTTCCTTCAAGGCTTTTAAACTCCAGAACTAAAAGCTTGAGAAGTGGGACGAAACCCAGATGCTGATTTTAAACAGCAGCCTCCTCCTGTTCAGTCCGTGACGTCTCCTCACTGTTTTACAGATATCCCAGCATCAACATCACAAACTTCACCACCAGCTGGAAAGATGGCATGGCCTTCAATGCTCTCATACACAAACATCGGTAAGGGGAGATGAATAGCAAAGCCACTCTCTCCAGCTTTAAAGTGTAAACACACATGAAATCCGTCTGCTCGTTCTCTCTCTCTCTGCAATATACTCTCTTACCCTCTATATTTCTCTCCCAGCCCTGATCTGGTTGACTATAACAGTTTAAAGAGATCCAATCCGACCCACAATCTCCAGAATGCCTTCAACGTTGCAGAGCAGAAGCTTGGTGTGACCAAATTGTTAGACCCAGAAGGCGAGTGACTGTGAACATTGTGCTTCCTGGAAAGAAGACGAGTGATAGTCTCTGGTTTGGCTGGGAATGACTTATTTGACTTGTTTTCCATTTTCTTTTATAGATGTTTTCACAGAGAACCCAGATGAGAAGTCCATCATCACTTACGTCGTGGCATTTTACCACTACTTCTCCAAGATGAAACAACTCGCTGTTGAGGGCAAGAGAATAGGAAAGGTGAGTTGGAAGGGTGGTGTGCATTTTCTATGCGAGTTTGCCCGGTTCACTTACTTTATCTTATTTATTCTCCAGGTTCTGGATCAAGCCATCGAGACGGAGAAGATGATCGAAAAGTACGAGACGCTGTCGTCAGACCTGCTGATGTGGATCGAGCAGACCATTGTCGTGCTGAACAACCGGAAACTTGCAAACTCTCTCAGCGGCGTTCAGCAGCAGCTTCAGGCCTTCAACACCTACCGCACTGTAGAGAAGCCACCCAAGTGAGTCAGTGACAGCTTCAACGCATTACAGTCACAATGGAAACTGGATCAGGAGCTCTGTAACCCTGACACTAAAACCACATTTTGAGTCTCTGATGTCCAGCAGTACTTTTTGTCCAGTTTCTTAATTTCTTGTTTTCTCTCAGGTTCCAGGAGAAAGGTAACCTCGAAGTGCTGCTGTTCACCATCCAGAGTCGAATGAGAGCCAACAACCAGAGAGTTTACACACCTAAAGAGGGAGCCCTGGTTGCAGATATCAATAGGGTGAGATGCCTGGATGCCATTTGGAGACAAACCAGAATCAGAATGCCGAAGATCAACTGTAATAGGAAGATTATCTTTGTGGTTTGGGGTTGCTCGGGTGGACAGAGTTTATTAATTTAGCTAAGTTCATGCTCGAGGCAACAATTAAAACACAAATGAAATTAATTACCCCTGCAAGCCTGTTGTGTATTATCCTAAATGACAACATAAAAGCCATTTTATTGAAGAAAATTAAAAAAAGAACTTTAAGACAGAAAGGAAAGCACAGCTTGGTTTGAACTAAGTTGAAGATTTCTTAGGCGTATCAGTAGATATCTGCAGTGTCATTACACATAATACTTAAAGTGTACCAGCTCCAGGAGGGGTGCTCTGAACTTGAACTTTACTTTTAAACTCTTTAAAAATGAGGAAAGCTTTCTCATTTTCAGATCTTAAAGTATGAAATTGCTGTAGTTGTTATGATGACTGACTAACGCAGATTGCTAATCCTCATGATGATTCCCATCATCTATGTGCAGGCTTGGGAGCGTCTGGAAAGGGCGGAGCATGAGCGGGAGCGTGTCTTGAGAGACGAGCTGATCAGACAGGAGAAGCTGGAACAGATGGCGAGAAGATTTGACAGGAAGGCTGCCATGAGGGAGACTTGGCTCGCGGAGAACCAAAGACTAGTGGCTCAGGTAAACCGACAGCAGCTGAACTAAAGCTGTTATGAAATGTTTTGTGGGGTGACATGGTGGATTTTTGTTCTGAAGTTTCAGTCTAAATCCATAAGTCTTTAGTTAGTTTTAGTTAAAAAAAATTGTCCATAATTTAGCACCCTCCATTCTCTCCTCCTCAGGATAACTTCGGCTATGACCTGCCAGCGGTGGAAGCGGCTAAAAAGAAGCATGACGCTATTGAGACGGACATCGCTGCATACGAGGAGCGTGTTCAGGCCTTGGTGGACATCTCAAAGGAGTTGGATTTGGAGCGTTATCATGATGCCAAACGGATTGATGTGAGAAAAGACAACGTCCTGCGTCTTTGGGACTATTTGCAGGACCTACTGAAGGCTCGAAGGGGGCGTTTGGATAAGAATCTGACCTTGCAGAGGATCTTCCAGGAGATGCTCTACATTATCAGCTGGATGGATGAGATGAAGGTAAGAGCAAAAGATTTTAAAAGGAAGAAAGTAAAAATGAAAAGTTTAAGTGAATTAAGTTGCTTCTTTTCCTCTGCAGGACCGTCTGCTTTCTCCTGACTTTGGGAAACACTTGTTGGAAGTGGAAGACCTGTTACAGAAACATGCTTTGTTGGAGAATGACATTGCTCTGCAGGCAGAGAGGGTAGAGAATGCCAGTGCTGCTGCTCTGAAATTTGCCAATGGAGATAGTAAGTCCAAAACTATTTAAAAAGTAACATGAGAAAGTGTGCAGGTGGAATTTTTATGAAGTAATCATTTCAAATAATACCCAACCACTAATTTTCTTCTTCACCTTGATGATGCTTCTTCATCTTTACCTTCTTCTTCTTACTCTTCATCTCTGCATCTTCTTCTTCTTCTTATCCTCCTCAGATATACTTGACAATAAGATGGATTGGACACAGTATAATAAATATCAGTGGCATGCAATATGTGTTAGTACTTACAAGCTGAAATAGATGCACATAGACATAGATGACACTTATGTTGTCATTCGCTCTCTCCTTAGGCTATAAGCCATGTGATCCCCAGGTGATCAGGGACAGGGTGCAGCACCTGGACTTGTGCTACCAGGAACTTTGTGCTCTAGCTGCCCAGCGAAGAGCTCGCCTGGAGCAGTCTCGCCGCTTCTGGAACTTCCTGTGGGAGGTAACAGAGCTGGAGAGCTGGATCAGGGAGAAGGAGCAAATTTTCTCCTCCCTGGATTATGGCAAAGACCTGACGAGCGTGCTGATTCTCCAAAGCAAACACAGCGCTTTTGAAGATGAGCTCGGAGCCCGCCGTGCCCATCTTGAGCAGGTCCTAGCTGAGGGAGATAAAATGATTGAGGCCAAACACTTTGGCTCCCCGAAGATTCAAGAATGCAAAGATGACTTAAAGCAGCAGTGGCAGCAGCTGGAAGAGCTGGCTGCATTTAGGAAACAGAACCTTCAGGACACGCAGACATTCTTCCAGTTTCAGGGAGATGCTGATGAACTCAAGGCTTGGCTGCTGGACGCTAAGAGGCAGATGAGCAGCGATGACGTCGGCCACGACGAGTACACCACTCAGCGGCTGCTGAAAAAGCACGGCAACTTGAAAAACGAAGCCATCAAGAATGGAGCCACTATTGATGCTCTGTCCAAACAGGCCAACGCACTACCAGAGGAGCTGCAAAACACCCCAGATATCCAGAGACGACTGAAAGACATCAAGGACCTTTACATGGAGCTCATGTCCCTGGCTGACCTGAGGCAGAAGAAGCTCGATGACACTATGGCTCTGTACACCATCTTCAGTGAGACAGATGCCTGTGAACTGTGGATGGGCCAGAAGGAGACGTGGTTGGTGGATTTAGAGGTGCCTGAGAAGCTGGAGGATTTGGAAGTAGTACAGAACAGGTGCACAGACAAATTAGATTTTAAGCATTTAATCACTCCTGAATTAGATTTGCATGTCTGATTAAAACTGTGTATATTTTGCAAATAGCATTACATCTACTAATCATGTATTTTTATCCAGTAGATTGTGCAGGTGCTGTTTTAACCAACCTTTTCTTGTTTTCAGATTAAGTATTTTAGCTCAAGAAATGGGAAATTTCCAGTCGCGAGTAGATGATGTCAACAGAGCGGCAAAACAGCTCGAGGACAGCAGACACCCTCGCACCAAAGAAGTCAAGGAATGTCAGACGCGACTGAATAAGAGGTGCAGTTAATGAAGTTCACAGTTATACCTGAGACAAATAACAAAAAAGATGCATATCTGAAGCTTTAATACTGTATAAGGTTTTGAAATGACTTTAATGCAAAGATGACATTCAACAAAATTTCCGAAAAGAAGTCTTTAATTTAGTACTTGAAACTATTTTTAGTTTATAACAAGCTCTGCACAGCACTGCAAAAATGGGCATGCAGAAAGAAACAGAGCTTTCCTTATTTTAAGAAATCACACATCCATAACTAAACATTATCAAAGATACTTTAATAACAACAGTAACCCACGGAGTATTAACCTCTGTTATATAAAATATTGTTTCCTAGATGGGAGGCTTTCAAGGCGATGGTAGAGGAGAAGAAAAAGAAAGTAGATTCTGCTCTTAGTCTGCACAACTACGGCCTGGAGTGTGACGAGACAGAGGCCTGGATCAGAGACAAGACACGGGTGATTGAGTCCACGCAGGACTTAGGCAATGACCTGGCAGCTGTTATGACCATCCAGCGGAAACTTTTCGGTATAGAGAGAGATTTAGCCGCCATCGACGACAAGCTCAATTTCTTGCGGAAAGAAGCTGACCAGTTGGCCCAGGACCACCCGGAGAATGCAGCAGACATTTTGGCCCGCAGAGGAAAGCTGGACGCTGCCTGGGACATGCTCAAAAACACCCTGAAAGACAGAGAGGACTCTTTGGGTGAGGTCAGCAAGTTGCAAACCTTCCTTCAAGACATGGATGACTTCCAGTCCTGGCTTTTCAAGACCCAGAAAGCTGTTGCATCAGAGGAGATGCCCGCCACGCTGCCAGAGGCTGAGGAGCAGCTGAGCCTTCACGATGCTGTGCGTGAAGACATAAACAACCACGAAGAGGACTTTCACCGTGTGAGGGACACTGGCGCTCAGGTTACCCAGGGTCAGGAGGACGATCCTCAGTACCAACAGCTCGACCAGAGGCTAAAGGGCATGGACCGTGGTTGGATTGAACTCCAGAAAATGTGGGACAGCCGCAAGAACTTTTTGGACCAGGCTCTGGGCTTCCAGCAGTTTTTGAGAGATGGCAAAGCAGTAGAGGCGATCCTCAACAACCAGGTAATGCATAAATAATATGGCTTGTCTTAATGTTGTGTTTAAGTGGAACAGTCATCAGTTACCACATGGGATGGCTTGCTAATGAAGGGTTAGTGATCCTACAAGTATTTAAAAGTTTGTGATATGAAAGAATGGGACACGGTCAGTTCAAACGCCCAGTGCTGACACACAGCCTTTCTTAAGGTCGTGCATTTTTCTGTTTTCTTGTTATTTTTTCCCAATACAATTATTCCTGATTTATTGCAGGAGTACACTCTAGCCCACATAGACAAACCTGACACGTTGGCCGGGGCAGAGAAGGCTTTGAAGAAGCATGAAGACTTTGTGAGCACCATGGAGGCCAACGAGGACAAAATTGACGGAGCGCTGCAGGCCGGACAGCGACTGGTGGACAACAATAACCTGTACTCTGGGAAAGTTCAGGAGAAAATGGGCTCGATCCAGGAAAGGTCAGTCAGCATGGTTTTTGGTCAGCATTCATTCAAGTGAAGTGTTGACAGAAGGGCAGTGCATTGGAGAAATAGGGTTTTGATATAATAGTATTTGAGCTTCACGTGATTTCAGCAATTCTAGAAGGGATCAAGGAGTTGATGATGATTTAAAAATCCTAATCTGTAGAGTAATTAGTGACTATGAATGTTAAATGAATGTAGCTCAGTCTGAAAAGTCATACAAGTACAGAAAAGCAATGGATACTTAAGCAAAAATCTAATGTGAAATTCAGGATTTTAGCAGGATTATAATGCGAAGGATTTTCCTATTTTCAAAATATAACCACAGGTACTGATCTAATCTGTTAAGATCAGCAATTAAAAGACATCAACAAGACGGTGTATAGAGGGCATGGGAGTGACTCCCATTAACTCCCATAATTCAGCTTGGTAGACGGGCACCTGCAGTAATGGATATTGATCGTTAAGTCAGAGGTATTCTTCACAGTGTAGCAGAGAAGCCGTTTTTTTCGGTGGAGGAGGAGCTCATGTAGATACGTGAGTTACATCTTGTTTGAAGTGTGTCACAGAGGGATTTCTTAGAGAAAAGAAATACTGTATGTTTAATGCATTTTCCTGTTTTTTTGTGTGTGTTTCTTTACTTCAGGCATGACAAGAATAAACGAAGAGCTGAGGAGGTGTCTGAGAAGCTCAGAGATAACCGTGACCTGCAGCACTTCCTGCAAAACACGCAAGATGTAAGTTCACTGTCAGTTTACAGTTTATTTGGCCATTGGGAAACATCAATTAGCACATTAATTATTAGCTTAATTATTCCTTCACTCGCACTTGACATCACAGTGTTTTCCTCTTTTTATCTCGTGATTATTTGAGTTAATTTGCCAAGCGCATCCTGCTGTGCTTATTCTAACGCTGTGCTTTTGCCTGTCCTAATGTTTAGAATTGAGGTCCCATTTTACTAATTGGTAAATGCTGTGTTTGTAAAGATAATGAAGTAAATCCTGCTTGTGTAAAGTTGCTTCTGCATAAACGTCAATAGTTAATGTTTAGATGACTTTCCAGAGTATAGTGGGCATTTTTGCATGGATCTTAGATGTTCTTACTCTTGCTTCAGTTGACAGTATGGATCAATGAAAAGATGCTGACAGCGCAAGACACATCATACGATGAGGCCAGGAACCTGCACACCAAGTGGCAGAAACATCAAGCCTTCATGGCCGAGCTGGCCTCCAACAAGGACTGGCTCAACAAAGTAGATCAGGTCAGTAAAAGTTAAACGCTACCCATTACTGAACTATTATGATTTCTGCTTAAGAGCTGCTCAATCTCTTTATAATTGCATTTTACAACAACTAATTAAGGCTCCCTTTAGTCAATGAATGTCATGGCTATTCCAGTAAATAAGTAATGTAAGTGGTAAGATGCCTATCACAGATTAGAAATTAGGTTTTATTTATTTAGCATCGCATATTACTTATATTACATGTACAGTTTTAGAAGATGACTGACTGTTGCTCAAATCACAATGGACTGAACCCCCACAGCTCCCCCTGTGGGTGGTGGGCCCACAGGAGGGTGAACCCAGGTACATAATTTGGACTAAGCTTGGCTAGGCGCCATGGGTTAAGGGGCAGTCACCAGACGCTCACTACTACCCTGAGCATGTGTCCAGAATGACCTCTCTGAATGGCTCTTCATCTGCCGCCTAAACCAGGACAAATTTGCCATCGGAGATACTACCATGGTCAGATCGGCCCCAACAACATAGCTCCTAGGGCCTACAACCCCCCTCCACCACGATAAGGTGGTGATTCACACAGAGGAAATGAATCAAAATGCCTCCTAAGTGAGGTGTTTTTGGCATGTCCTACTGAGTGTAGCCAGGACATGCTGAAGATATTATCCAGTGGATGGATGGATTTTGCATATGGTATTTAGGGTCGGTTCACTGAAAATAGCAACAAAAATCACTTTGTGATGGCAAAATTTAAAGATTCAGAAATGTTATCTGTCACAAGCTAATTGAATATGTTCAGTGAAGCGCAGGGTGGTGTGCTAGTAGGAGCTAGTGTGCAACAAATAATTTTAATTGGAATAAAAAGGATGTAAGTTAAAGCAAAGGAAAAGAAGTATGAAGGATAAAAAAAGAAGGACACTCAGAGTGTGCAGATTTCACTCTCTTTGAATGTCAACAGATAAAAATCTGAAATGTACACAGGTACTAATATACTCATGTACTAAGTGTTTCACTTGCTTTAGATAACTTATAGAAAAGCAATACCTGGACCTTTTCTATAAGGAACCAAATTAACAAATGAATTCATATTTGAGGCATTTTACAGTAGGTATTGACATTCCCCATACATGTACCTTATTTAGAAAAAAGTCATACAGTGTTTTTCCTTCACAGAAACATTCGTCTTTGTTTTTTGCAAGTACAGGAAGGTCAGGAGCTGATGGAGTTCAAACCAGAGTTTGAGCCAATTGTGACGGAGGAGCTGGCCAAACTTCATGAGCTGTGGGACAAATTGGAGTCCACCACCCAGGAGAAGGCACGGCTGCTATTCGATGCCAACCGCTCTGAGCTTTTCGACCAGAGCCTGGCTGACATGAAGAAGTGGCTGGGTGAGCTACAACAGCAGTTACAGAGTGGAGAGGAGGATGTTAAAGACTTGACTAAAGCCAACATCCTGCTCAAAAACCACCAGGTTTGTCTCTTAATGCACCATGCTCTGCACACTTTAGATTTGTATGCTGCCTTTTCTTTGCAGTTCCTCTTCATACGAGCACCCCACTAAACAGAATTAAATCACTGGGAATGAAGGCTTTATAGCTTTAGGATTTATTTTGTGTGATCATCTTTGTGTTTACTATTTGCATCTAAACACAACAAACTCCAAAAAGCTTTGCATTTGTCTGAAAGAAAAACTGGAACACAAGCTACGCTAAATACTAAATTGTAAACATAAGCGCGATCTGTACTATGAATTTATATTAGAAAATTTACATGAATTAAAAACTGTGTCTGAGCTCAGTTTCATACATAAATGGCATGACTAACTTTTACCGTCTGCTACATCCTGATTAGTAGCTTGAAAGGTTATTCATCTTCATGTTTTTTTCCTATGCCAGATGATGGAGAACCAGGTCCGTGACCGAGCTCGGGAGCTGGAGGAACTCCAGGAGGCTGTCAGGAAGCACGGCGGAGGCAGGGAGGACCAGCCGGAACTGGAGGCTGAGCAGCAGGCCCTGCAGAGAGACTTCCAGCAGCTCCTCACCCCACTGGCCCAGCGCAAGGGCAAGGTTGAAGCCGCCAAAGCTGTCCATCAGTTCTACAGAGACTTGGCTGATGAGCTCGTAAGCATGGATCCATTTTCACAGCAAAGTGTTCAAAGTCACTACTCTGACAAAATGACCGATTGCAGAAGTTGAGAATAAAAGCCGTTAAGTGCTAGAGTTACATTTGTGTTCGCTTTTGAATACCACAAAGCTGAGACCTTATCATAACGTAAACTTTAAGGTTTATTTCTTCGCTAAAATTTGCAAACCTAAAGTATGAACTAGCAAAACTACTAGCTCTCACTGTGAAACTTCCTCTCAAGGTGAATTTGGGTAAAGAACAGTTTAATCCCTCATGGGTTGCACTGCCTTAATCCACTCTAGTCAGCTGAAGAGAGCTTAAAAAAGGATTTTGACTGTTTAAGACATTTGGTCAAGGGTTAAACATTCAATACAAGTCACTTGGTCATGGATGTTTTTTAAACAAATACATCATAGATTTATAAATCTCTTCACCAATTTCAGCTGTGTTCTGTCCTCTTCATCATAACCTACTTTTCCTTTATTTTTCTCTCTCTCCCAGCTCTGGATTGAGGAGAGGATGCCCCTGGCAATGTCACAAGAACATGGCCACAATCTTCAAACTGTGCAAATGCTGTTGAAGAAGAACCAGGTAGAGATTTATAGCTGCATAATAACTTGTGGTTAGCTAAAAAATGGAACACTGATTAATTTCATTGATTAATTTACTTTCTTATTTAGTCTATAAATCACAGCTTCCATAACATGTCAGAAAATAGGGAAAATGCCCCTGATTGTTTCCTAGAAACCAAAGCGAGATGGGTCATGTTATACTACCAGTGGTTAAAGATAAAAGAAAATCAACAAGTACTCTTAGCAACTTGAAAAATTATCTCAATAGTTGCAATCATTTCCATAGATCTTGGCATAATTAAGTAAGTAATTATGTATGTATGTAAGTATGTTTCAGCTCCATCTGCTTTGTTTTTACAGTATACTTGGTGTATAATATGTAATAAATTAATTTTCAGCTGAATATATCTGAATATATGTTTGTCGGCTGCACAATATATCAAGTCTTTGTTTCTGTATATCAAAAAGCCTTGTTGAGGTCCACAATCTTTTTGTCCCTTAGACTTTGCAGAAGGAGATCGAAGGCCACCAGCCCCGCGTAGATGAAGTACTAGAGCGAGGAAGGAGAATGGCCATCGCCGCTGGTGCAGAGGGCAAACCAGAGGCAGAACGAATCACGGACCAGCTGAAGGAGCTAGAGGAGGCATGGGCCCGGCTGCAGGATGAGATGGTGAAGCGCCGAGAGCGGCTGAATGGCTCCAACTTGGCCCAGCAGTACTACAATGACGCTGATGAGGCTGAAGCCTGGATAGGGGAGCAGGAGCTCTACATGATCGCTGATGAGAAAGCCAAGGTGAGGCTAAGAGGAAGACCACAGATATATACAAATTTGATCTAATGATCTAAATTAAAACAAGCCATATTATGCTAAAAAAAAACAAGCAGTTCTGCATCCATTAACATAATTACATGGTTTGAGTTTCCTTTAATTAAGGTGGCACACTTTTTATAAGTGGCAGCCTGCACTGAGAGTTCATCTGGAGTACTATAACATACTCTTCTTTTCCTTCTCTCTCTAGGATGAACAAAGCGCCATGCTGATGCTGAAACGCCAGATGATCCTTAAGCAGGCGGTAGATGATTATGCTGACTCCATTCAGAAGCTGGCTGACCGTGCCCAAAAGATGTTTGGAGAGGAGCACCCTGATGGGTTTGTACACGCTGAAGAAAATCATTTGAACTCTTAGTCAGGATGCTAATTCACTCATGTTGTCCCAGTCAGTTGTGGTTTAGTGTGATAAGACTGACAACCATGCAAAATTGGTATTTTAATCATATGCCTCATCTAGAGTAAACCTAAATTCAATCTCTGTGAGCTATTTTTTTTCTAATTTCCCTAGATCTCATTTTCTTCTGCTCTCTCCCTTTACCTTTTCTGCAGTGAAGAGATCATCAGGCGACAGAGCCAGGTAGATAAGCAGTATGCGGGCCTGAAGGAGTTGGCAGCGGACCGCAGGAAGAAACTGGACCTCACATTCAATCACTTCCTACTGAGCCGAGAGGTGGAGGACCTGGAGCAGTGGATCTCAGAGAGGGACGTGGTGGCATCCTCCCAGGAGATGGGCCAGGACCTGGATCACGTCACGGTATTTTATATACAAACAATTATAGCACATAGAGGGAGAGAAACTGGGAGACAGGCTGGCCACAAAATGGGAAAGATTTTCGTCCAAGTGACACAGATGGATGTTTTTACACTGACTGGGATAGATTAGTGCAGCGCACTTCCATGTGGTCTTCCCCAATTATTCTGCTTAAGTGCTAACCTTTTTGTTTAACCTATTTCAGTCCAAACATAAGGACGTGCTCACAGCGATTTAAAACATCTTTCACTTGCCTTGTGTGAAAGGGTTTGAGAATTACTATTTAAATCTGAAGATCAAGTTAAAGATTGAATTTATTAAGCTGTGCAATATATTTGATCAAACTGGGGTTTTTTTTTTTGCCACAGCTTCAAAGTTTTTGTTCATTCTTACTTCTTACTGACTTCATTTTCAGTGATTTTAGGTGAAGTGAAGTCAGTCAATCACTTAATCACATATAAATTCTGTGTGGTTTTGGATTTTTTAAAACAAAACAATCTTTTTCCTTCAGCTTCTGAGGGATAAATTCAGAGACTTTGCGCGAGAGACGGGAATGCTGGGTCAGGAGCGAGTGGACATGGTCAACCAGACGATAGACGAGCTGATCGAAGGCGGGCACAGTGAGGCGGCAACCTTGGCGGAGTGGAAGGACGGCATCAATGAGAGCTGGGCTGATCTGCTGGAGCTCATCGACACTCGCGCCCAGCTCCTGACAGCATCTTATGAACTGCTCAAGTAAGAAAAACAGTATTGACAAACCGCTCCACAGGCTGAAAGATGTCCAGTAATCTGAATGGACATAAACAGAAGCTTTTGTGTCTAATCCTGTAATGTCACATGCCCAAATAAGTGAATACAGATTGATTTAGGCTGTATTAAACTGTGGCATGACTAAAGGCATCAAAACAGAAAACATATGCATGCGATAACAGCGTCACAAAGAATTAAACCTAACGTGATGACTACATCTGATATTTAAGTAGGATGATAAACACAGAGCTGAAGAGACAGACATCCATCTGTTTTCTTTAAGGTACTTTGATGATGGAAAGGAGTTGGTGGCTCAGATCCACGACAAGCAGAAAGAGCTGCCTGAAGATGTGGGTGAGGACTTCAGCAAAGCAGAGTCTTTCCACAGAATGCACGCCGCGTTTGAGAGAGACATCACCACTCTAGGCAAACAGGTAATACACACAAAGGGATCAGGCCTTTTACTCAGTGGGAATGCACTAGGCAGTGGCCAGAAGGTAACTTTAATGATTCATATCTAGAGGGGGGAAGAGAGTGCTGTGATGTTTGGGTAACTGCGAGGAGTTTTCTCAAAAGGTGAGAATCAATAAAAAAGCTGTGCGAATAGTAATTCTTAAATTTGCCATCCCTGCCCACAACTTATTGCAAAGAAGGAGACTATAACAATTAAAGGTCTAGGAATAAAAGTATTTATGCGCGTTAGACCGATCTATGTAACGTGAAACACCTTTCACGATCTATGTAACGTGAAAGGTGTTGCAGAACTACGGCCTCATTCAGCAGTATCCCTTTGACGCCATTGAAATCTTTTGCACCTTTGCATAATTTTGGTTTGAAGACAACTAAGGGGCTCCCAGCATTTTAAGATACTTTAGACACTAGATTGGAGGGAAATGTGAAAAGCTTAAAATTCATAAACATCATTCATGTAATGTCCTTAAAGTGACGTGCTGTGATTTTAAAAGGTTTCATGCTGGCTGCAGGAAATCAGCAACTGCTCTTTTATAAACAAGACAGTGAGGAGAAAAAAGAAACATTATTTTATTTTCTAAGGAAAGCCTTTCTGTTTTAGTTTGGCCTCTATTTGGTTCAGTAGCACTAAGTTTGGAAACAGTATCCAAAGTTACAAAGACTGGTAAATACAGTGGAAGATTTGGTTTAAAGAGGTCTGTACTCTCCCCCCCCCGGGAGTTGGTGGACGATAAAAACAGAGCTAAAAGCAGTGGATATTTTGCCTGCATTCTCCAGATTTCTAAACACAACTTCAAATGAATGCAAATGCTGCTGCGCGTCTGTTAGATGTGTAAATAGGCAACTGTTTGCTAACCCGTTAACACCACACTGTAGCAACTAATGTCACGGCCTCTCAAAATTCAATAATAACTACTTATAATACTGACCACGTTAAAAGTCACAGCATTACCCTCAACATACTGTGCAAATATTCATATATAAAAAAATCTTATATTTCAGAGAAGTGCAATGCAAAAATAAGTGTTCCCTAGTCACATTTATCTTGTGATCTTATCATTCAACCAATTAAAGATCCCCTTCTAGTTTTACATAAATAAAATAATAATAAATTAATTTAAAATATTTTTTAGAATATTTTTCTCTGACATGATTCTCGTCACATCAGGGAAACCAAAACCCCTAAAGCATCTCCCTTGGCCAGACGGTCCTCCATATTTGATCACCCGTCATTCTTCAGATGACATCCATGTTTTGACTTGTACTTGTCCCTCTCCTTCACTCCAGGTTCAGCAGTTCCAGGAAACAGCTTCAAGGCTTCACGCCCAGTACGCAGGGGAAAAGGCAGATGATATTCAGACTACAGAGAGGGAGGTGGTGGAAGCCTGGAAGGGCCTGCTGGATGCCAGCGACGGACGCAGGGCGGAGCTGGTGGACACAGCAGAGAAGTTCCGCTTCTTTACCATGGTGCGAGACCTGATGGCCTGGATGGAGAGCATCATCCAGCAGATAGAGACTCAGGAGAAGCCCAGGTGATCAAATATGTCAGATGAGGACCGTCTGGCCTTCGGTTAGCTGTGCTGCATCTTTCAGTTCCTCTCACACTTGGGGGGATGATATCTCCCCCCTGACTTGGCGTCCTGGCTCCCCCTTGCCGTAGCATGTTTGTTGTTGTACCTCATCAATCTCTAGCTGTGAGAGCAGTCCCTGAGTTTAGGAGAGCCAATTGGATACAGATGCCCCAGGTGGGGCATCAAACTTGTGACTCCCGCTCCAAAGGCATGTAGTCTTACCACTACGCTATATGGGATGCACACTCAGATAAATTAATAATCAAATTTATCTGCAATATCTGAAATAATGAATACTCAGATAGAAATTAAAAAAGAAAATAAAGTATACAAGAGATAAAATCTGATTGTGGTAGCTGAAGACCAAAAACTGTGCCAATATTTGTTTTTAGGAGGTGGAGGGAAAGAAGTGGAGCTTTTTTTCTGGGGTTTATCTCTGCACATGTATTTCCTTTTTAAATAACAGAGTTAAAAGAACAGAACATCTTCAACTAAGTAATAACATATCTATTTAGTTAATGATTATGAAGTATGTCTTTCACTTAATATATTTGTAAAACAATTTCTGCTACTATTTACATTTACATTTACATTTGCATTTTACATTTACTTTGTTTACTCATTTGCTCCAAATGGATTTGTTTGTGTTGCACATTAATTCGCTTCTGGATGAATCATCTTAATGAGGAATATTCAGATATGCGGCAAGATATATTTTATTGTCTGATTTTAGAAGAAAAGCTTTAATTTTTCATAAATGGCACTTTGTTCACAAGAGATAATAGCTCTGTCCTATTTATGTGACACAATTCATCTTCCTAAAGATATTCAGCATAATATTCTAGAATAGAGAACACTGGAAGTCTGCCAGAGCCGACTGCAACAATGCAGTTCCAGTTGTTACCAACAGAGGTAGGTAAACCTCATGCATTACCTGTTATCACTTAACATCCATCATTTCTCTGCTTCAGGGACGTCTCATCCGTTGAGCTCCTGCAGAAGTACCACCAGGGGATCCGCTCGGAGATTGAAGCCAGGGGAGCCAAATTCACTGACTGCGTCGACCTCGGCAAAGCCCTGCTGACACGCAAGCACCGAGACTCTGCTGAGGTGAGCCTTCAACAGCAAAGACAGCTCCTTTTCATCCTCAGCTGGGCTTCAAATTGCTGCTTTCATTAGATTTAATTACTTTTCTGGGAGTGATTGTTCTTGTCTGGCTCAATGGAACCAATTGGCTTGCCGTGAAATAAAAAATTCCACTCATCTTACATTCATCAGGGAGACTATAGAGCAAACACTAATTAGAAATGGAAAAGCTAAAAGAATTTAAATGAGCAATTGACCCCGGCCTGAATTTAATATTTGGTTAATTACTCCACAATACTAATTCTTAGAGGATAATGGGCAGTCTTGGGGCTGAGTTGTTTAATAATACTGATATGTAACTGAGACCATACTACTTGTGTCAGATCAAAGAGAAACTGGTGCAGCTGATGGAAAAAAGAAAGGAGATGATGTTCAAGTGGGATGACAGATGGGACTGGCTCCGCCTCTGTGAGTAATATTACACTTATCTTATACTTCAACCCAGAAAATATACCCTAACCCTTTACATACATTATCTCTTTGAAAAAACTAAAAATCTTTACTTATATCCCAAAGGCCATATGGTTAAAATATGTGAAAGCTCATGCATATAAATCCCTGTTCAGAAAGTAACTCCCAGGCATTTGTTCATCAGAAGCCTCCATTAACAACAAGGATACAAAAATAGTTGCTTACTTACAACAATGCCCCAATTTGTCACATAATGCACCCCCCAGTCATAACATTCACCTTACAAGTGAGGGATCGCTGCATAATATGAACACATCTAAAAGAAAGACTTTTATATCTTAAACTTCTCATGATGACGTGGCTTCATTGCGTCTAGTGCTGGAGGTCTGTCAGTTTGCGCGAGACGCTTCTGTGGCGGAGGCGTGGCTGATCGCTCAAGAGCCCTACGTGACCAGCAAAGACCTGGGTCAAAACGTGGACGAGGTTGAGAAGCTCCTCAAGAGGCACGAGGCCTTCGAGAAATCCACCGCCACCTGGGAGGAACGCTTTTCCGCACTGGAACGCCTCACTACGGTATGCAAAAATCTTACCCGTGGTTTGCAGTAATTTGATTACTTCACATGTTTCATTTACCCTGTAGCTAGCCAGGTTACTGATCCTTGTTCGCCACTGTGTTGCAGTTGGAGTTGTTGGACCTGCGAAAACAGCAGCAGGAGGTGGAGCAGTTCATTAAAGATGGGCAACGCTCAGATAAAGAAAGCAGGTAAACATACAACACACTGGCTTTCATGTTCGTACTTTATATGCATGAGGGCATAGTATTAATTGGTAGCAGTGTCATCAAAGTGTAAGTCTGATGATAAAGGCAGCGTAGTTTTAAGTCAATCCTTCTGTTGTTAAGCCCCAGAGAGAAATACAAAAAACTGCAGTGAGCATCTGTTAAAGGAAATTAGTCTGTTAAAAATGAAAGTATTTATATTAATACCCTAAATTGTGCAGAGCAAAAAAAGTATTAGCAGCCAAATGCAATGTTTTGCAAACTTTTAATGAGTCGCATTTGATCTCTCTTTCTTCCACATACACACTTCCACACCTGCTGTTCTTAAAAGTCCTCTCATGCTGCCCTGTTTCCTTTAGGAGAGAAGACACGGGCTTTGTGGAAGAATCTTCACAGTTCTATACTGCTGAGGAACAGACTCTGGTTAGTACCGCACTCAATCAGCACAAGCTTTCTGTATTTATAATGTTGTCAACTCTGTTTCAGCATACTGACTCAATGAATGAATCAGCTCTCATCTCTTCTCTAAGGAGACAAGTTCACTTTCTCATGAACTCATTTATTTATTTTTGCTTTAGTCTGGTGAAGCGGAGCCTAGTTCGGGTCTGCAGGAGGGGACGGCCGGTGACTCGACGGTGCCCATAGAGTCAGAAATGAGAGAGAGTGCCTCCCTGGAGCTGGAGCCCTCTGTCTCGGTGGTGACCCCAAAGGAACCAGAGAAAGCAGCCACCATGCCCTCGGACCCCCTCAGAGGCCAGCCTGTGCTGCAGGAGGGCATGTTGAGCCGCAAACATGATGTAGAGGGCTCAGGAAAAAAGGCTTCAAATAGGTAGATAACAAATGGACCACAGCACTGTGTTTGCCTCTAATATGGTCTTTACATCATGCCTTTGACTATTCCAGACATTGTTTCCTTTCTTTATGTTGGGAAAATCTATGAGCCTATTATTACTTGCTTATGTTTGTTCATCTGTCACGGTGAACATCGAGACTTTTCCTTATTTTACTGACCGCACAGTGCTTTTGAAATCACACCACACCTAAAAAGCGTTACAAAAACTGACCATTCAGCACAATTTGTGTTCATTGTGATGGATTAAAACCAACTCGAGTAAGTTTGAAACTTGTTAAAACAGCAAAGGGAGATCTATATTTTACCTCAAAGTATGGATCAGTTCTGCTTTAAATCAATTTTTCAATAAACAAGCTGCCAAAAGTAGCCCTACAATAAAAGTGCTTTTTGTCAGGGATCTTGCAGGACTTCGTTATAAGAAAATAATATTACTACTATTTAAAGATATCGCAAAACAGTGGGTTTTGCAGGTTTATTTAAAATTAGTTCTCACAAAATGAAGTCTCAATGTAGTGGTGAGGTAGCTGCTCTTTAATGGGGATTAAATGTAATTCATTTCGTGTTCTTGCCAGAAATTAACCTGAAATGATGTTAAAGTCCTTCTTTTTCCTGCTCCTGCCTCTTCTTCGCTGTCAGGTCATGGAACAACTTGTACTGTGTGCTAAAGCCCGGTCAGCTCTCAGTCTATAAGGATGCCAAAAGCTTTGGCCACGGAACGACGTATCATGGCGAGGATCCCCTGCCCCTCACCAACGCCAACTGGGAGATCCTCACCAACTACAAGAAAAAGAAGCACGTCGCCAAACTACGGTAAGAATTACATCATAGGTTTACCTGAGTTATGTTATTCGGAAAGGTAAATATACTATATAAGACCTTATTAAATTGACTTATTAAGAGCTACAAGAAAAGGTGGTTTGTACTTGTATTCTCCAGAGTTCTTTATTATGAGAAGCAAAAGGTGCTATAAAAATTCACCCGACTGAAATTTCATTACATTTACTGGAAGTTACTAGAGACATCGAGAATACACCCCTCAGCCCTCGGTCCTATTTACAGCTGAGAAATAGCCCTTTGTCACCAAAACCTCTTCAGCTTAGTAGCCATTACTCAAATGGGGAGTTATTCAAACAGATTTAGAGATACGGAAAAGTGGATTTTCTTCCTTTACCTTTGGACAGAGGTAAGCTGTTTCTAAACTCATCACTTTCTGACTTCAGTGTTATATTTAACAGCGTTATATGGATGTTGGTATTACCATTTAACATTTGCAAAGGGAGCAAAAAAAAAAAAAAAAAATTCCCAAAGCTTCCTTTAAACTGATAAGAGATAGAAGCTAAATGCAAACTCACATTCCTCACGCATACAAGTGTTAATCAATACACGTTGAATTTAGTTGATTAAATTAAATTAAATTCTCTGCTCAGAATGGATTGTAGCAAGTTTTTACCTTGGTGTGGTTCTCTGGTTTTTAAAAATCAACCACAGCCTCTTGATTTTTTTTATGAAGGAAAAAACAGGCAGCCAAGACAGATTTATATGCAAATTACAAATAAATATAAGCACTGCTCAGCTCTTTGATAAAATGGTCTTAGATCTTAACTGGTTAGATATTAATTGTTCAATTCAATTCAATTCAATTCAATTTTATTTATATAGCGCCAAATCACAACAAAAGTCGCCTCAAGGCGCTTCATAGATACAGAGAAAAGCCCAACAATCATATGACCCCCTATGAGCAAGCACTTTGGCGACAGTGAGAAGGAAAAACTCCCTTTTAACAGGAAGAAACCTCCGGCAGAACCAGGCTCAGGGAGGGGCGGCCATCTGAGGCGACATTTGTTGTGATTTGGCGCTATATAAATAAAATTGAATTGAATTGAATTGAATCTGCTGCGACCGGTTGGGGTGAGAGAAGGAAGACAGGATAAAAGACATGCTGTGGAAGAGAGACAGAGATTAATAACAGATATGATTCAATACAGAGAGGTCTGTTAATACATAGTGAGTGAGAAAGGTGACTGGAAAGGAAAAACTCAATGCATCATGGGAATCCCCCGGCAGCCTACATCTATTGCAGCATAACTAAGGGAGGATTCAGGGTCACCTGGTCCAGCCCTAACTATATGCTTTAGCAAAAAGGAAAGTTTTAAGCCTAATCTTAAAAGTAGAGATAGTGTCTGTCTCCCGAATCCAAACTGGAAGCTGGTTCCACAGACGAAGGGGCCTGAAAACTGAAGGCTCTCCCTCCCATTCTACTTTTAAATACTCTAGGAACAACAAGTAGGCCTGCAGAGCGGGAGCGAAGTGCTCTAATAGGGTAATATGGTACTACAAGGTCATTAAGATAAGATGGGGCCTGATTATTTAAGACCTTGTATGTGAGGAGCAGGATTTTGAATTCAATTCTGGATTTAACAGGAAGCCAATGAAGGGAAGCCAAAACAGGAGAAATATGCTCTCTCTTTCTAGTCCCTGTCAGTACTCTTGCTGCAGCAATTGTCATAAGGAATTGTCAGAGTTTGATAAATTCTCTGACTTTTAAAGTTTTGGTATCACTCAACAGCCATGGGTTGTCCTAAGCAGCTGACTGAAGTTCTGAAACCAAAGACTGCTGATGTCTACAAAGCAGCTAATACATCAATGTGCTTTCAGCTTGCAATTTACAAAACCCAAAGAGCCATTAAAAAAAAGAAAATCATAGTTAAGGCAAACCGTGGAAGACATGAAAAATACTGGAGACCAAGAAAACTTCCAGAAAATAAACAAACAAAACTACAAATCTGCTTCACACTACAGCATTGATGCACAAACATGGTTCACATAGAAGAGTCCTCAGAGGGATAAACTAGGCAGATCAATTTAAGATTGAGTCCTATTTGAATCAAAGAAGCCTGAAAAAAGCACCTTGGCAACTGTAAAACATGGGATTTAATATATTCTGCTTTAGGGTGGTGTGGTAGTCGTTGGCAGGAAACACTGCACTGATATTAACAAATTCTGAATACGAATGTTTTTGTCTCAGGGCGTCAAATACTGCTGCTCTCTGTATACACACGAGGTGGCCTTCAGCACTGATGCCTTGGGGACATATGTGCCCCTTTACAACATTAATCTCTGGCATTGTTAGATGTTGAGAAATAATAGTCTAGTATTGAAGAGCATGTGTTATAAGGATCAAGAGGTGGCTTTGGAGTTTGACATCCATTAGGCAGCAGTTGATTTAATTCACTGTTTTGTTTTTGCTTCTGGGTTAGGTTAGCAACTGAAAAGTAATTGCTAAGGTTTGGTAAAAGATCATGATGTGAATTAAAATATCCCCCCTCGCATCAACTCTAGAGCTAAAAACATCAAGGTCAGCCAGTGTGACCTTTACAAGCATCCATAAATAATTATTTATCATTACTGGCTGAACCAGGTGCAAGTTGGACAACTGGTGCGTAATCTTAATTTTGCCAGCGCCTTTGACAAAATGGCAATATCTGACAACATGGTTTATTGCACCATATGTGCAATAAACAGCATACATTTGCTTTAATAACATGACTTCCACTCAAATATCTTTTCACTTATTTGCCAATTTCAGGGAAATGTCTGGATGTTAACATGATTTCATTCTAGCGATTTTAATGTAAAACATAAGTGCTTCTAATATTTATATAATTTTAACCTTTTACAGGCTTGGAGATGGCAGCGAATTTTTGTTCCAGTGTAAAGACGAGGTGAGTTGAATTAAATCTGACTTTCTCCTGGACTTGAATTATTCTGGTCAAAAGGCATCTCATATAATTGCTGACCCTATGTAAAGCAGTAATCACAGGTTGCAATGCTACAGATAGCAGTTACGCATTTGCATTTAATTTTCCGAACTGTTTCCATTTAGCATTGCTGTCCATGTCTAAGCAATTTGGCAAGGTTGTAGATTCTGACATAAATGAGGTTATTCGTGTTTCTTTCTGAATCACTATCAGCTAGTGAGAAATTTACCCTAAGGGAATCATTAAGCCTCACAGAATAAGAATGCTGACAGTGAGTTTGTCTTTATCTACATTACCCCAGTTTAACCTCACCAGCATTTCAAGTTTCATTGTTAAAAGCGTGGCCACCTCTGCTTGTTTATGCTAATAGACTGGGAGACCAAAACACTCACTGCCCCTCCGGAGGTGGACTTCCCTTTCTAAGCTGCTGCGATGTGTGCGTGTGTTTAATTTCAGGAAGAGCTCCAGCGTTGGAGCCAGGCCATGGAAAAGGCCGTTCAGCCCCTGGCAGCAGAGGAGGCATCGGGGCCCTCGGGGGCCAAAGCCCAGAGCCTGCCCCCTCCCTCCTCCTCAGCTGCACTCCCTGAGCCCAGCTCTGCCAAGAAAGACAAGGAGAAGAAGTTTAGCCGCTTTGCCAAGAAGAAGTGAAAGAGACGGGAAGGCCATCAGGAGGAGGGGGTTGTCTAGGCAACCTGGGAAGAGAAAGTATTGTGTACAATCAATCAAAGTATGCTTTTTGTCACTAGATTTTCTATATTATTTTGTGAGAATTACCATAAATATTGTAGTTAAAGTCATCACTCTTTTGCCTGTATTTAAGTCAGTGTATGTCTACAATGGTCCACTGTTTTTGTTTCTTTTTAAGAAATGCCAAATTCAAAGTATTAAATTAAAGCACAGGAATGCTCCTCTTCACACACAACCAAAGAATGTTTGTAAAACTTTTCATTTTGATAATTTAGCTGAAGTTTTTTTGTCTTTTTTTTTTGTTTCACTAAGGCATGCTTTGATATAGCCATGTATAACATGAAGGCCTGTAATGAAGATGACTCAAGAGTACTGAAAAGTACTTTTAATAACCTGCCTTATCAAATGGTTGTGAACTGTAATACTGTGCTGTTTGAATTTGGAGCACTAAATGCTACGTAAAGAACCAGAGTTTAATAATCTTTTTTTTTTTTTAAAGAGCTTTGTAAATGGCATGTAAGATTTGGGGATGAGAAAACCTCAGCATAGTGCTGTACAGTATATACACACACACTCTCCAAGTATATCTGCAGTTATGCAAACTAAATGCTCTATGCACTGTGAATGATTGACTTGAGATTTTAAATTGCTTACCAACATTGCACGAGCGGTCATGTGACACCACAATGTGTCAGTTTTGAATAAGGACCCATTCAGGTTTATTCTCAATTGAACTGTGGCAGTGTTCATGTCTGTCAGCTTGAAATATATTTAACACTTGTGTAAACTTAAATTTCAGAGCTATCCATCAACATATACCGTATATACATATATATATATATATATATATATATATATATGCAGATGCATGAAGTATGCTTTACATTAGTTTGATACGGTGCTATTGTCATATTCTTAAAACTTCAAACAAGACCAACTTGACCTGCCTTGTTTGTCTTCAACTTTGGCTTGTAGTGACACACGTAAAAAGTCTGAGGGGTGCTTCATAAAGGTGGCTCAGAAAAGCAGTGGTTATTCAGGTTTATATGCATCAAGTATTAATAGCATTTACAGTCACAGATCATCTTAATTACCCTTTTAAAATGCACAAAAAAAGCAGAAATAAGCACAATCACTGCCATGTACAAAAGACAGCTTTTGTTATGGAGTTGTAGGTCAGTGATGAGCTCAGACTCACAAAATAGGGATCAAATCTGCAACACTGAACTGTTCATTTGGAGTTCTTTACCTGTAATTATGACTTCACGGGTTCCCGTGAGAGTAGTTTTTCTTTGTGCAGTTAAAGCTAAAACTTCAAGTGCAGTTGAAGTTTTATTGTAACGAAATATAAAAAGCAAGTGTTTTTTTTTTTTTAGAAATCAGAACTTCTCCATCTTTGAATTTTACTACTTGGTTTGTGAAAACATGATACTGGATAAATGCCTTCAGGTGTGTACTTTTTAATTACAGAAACATGCTGACCCAAATAAGGCTAAATAAAAAATATGGGTCAAGAAGACAAAAGCACAAGCCAAGTATTTAATCTGACAAATGGGTCACGATCAAAGACAAAGTACAGGGGGTAAATGACTACACAGAGGTGCAAAACAACTATGAAAATAAAAGACCATGCAGCAGCACAACATGATGGGAGGTTAGGGGCTTTTTACATGTACTGTATTTGCCCCAGAACCCCCGTTATGTGTTCATGCCCAGCAGTCCTTGCTTTATGAAACACCCCTCTAGTCTTGCAAGTTGGATTTTATTTATTACACAAATAGAAATGCTAAAAGACGACAAAATGTTAGCATCAGAATGAACTAGAATTTAAATCAGGTGCTGTTATTCACAAGAGCAGTTTACAAGAGCCTGCATCATTATTTGAAGTTTTATAGAACTAGCCAAAGTCTAGAAAAGCAAAGGGTTGCATGAGCCTTTCCTGCTTTTCCACACCACACAACAGGACCAGGCATGCTCCCCAACCAAGGAGAGGATCGTACAGTAGCCGTACGGAGCTGAAGGAATGTGTTTTTAATATGAATGTAAGGAGTGGAAATAAGTTCATATGGGAATTTCCAACAATAAAGCCATTACAGAAATCAGCATTTTAATTAAAAGTATGTACAGTTCATGGATCTGCATTTATACTTTGATGCCAGGATGGGGACTCTGTCAGTCTCACTGCCGTTTTGCCTTGTCCCCGAATTATGATCCAACTCAAGTGACCTCACTGAAGCGATGGAAGTCAAATCTAGGAGGATAAATGTTCAGCTCGAGTGTTTTCTAGGAAACTTGGTAGCATCTCTGTCTACAGATTAAAGCAATTGTTAAGCCATGATCTTCTTGTGGCTGTATGAACACAAACTACAGAAGCTTCTGTGCGCCTTGTGCCAGCAGAACATCGTGACCATGCTACTCAAATTTTTTAGCACCTCAAAATGTTTTGAGACTTGCATCCCACAGATTCACTATGCTTTTTGTTGGTCGATATATCTACAGATTGACACTTCGACTTTGTCACCTTCATCCACACTGTTATTCCTTCACACCTTCCCTACCTGCCTTTTCTGTTTAGTGGTTTTTAAAATTGCATTTTGTACTTTCCAGGTATGTAAAATATCCAAAAATGTTGACCCTACAAAAAGAAAACGACAAAAAACAAACAAAAACATTTTGAAATAAAGTTAAATTAAAATTATGATAATACACAAGCTTGTTTTGTTTTGTTTTTTTCAAACGAATGCAGTCTTTAATTATTGTCACTACATCAAAAAAAAAAAAAGTGCATTCAATTGAATTTCAGAATAGATTTATTGAGTATAAACAATTCAACAGTGGCAAGCGTGAAACAAGGCATTTTCACTTTGAGCAGTCATCCGCTCACCGAGCTAATTTCAGATAAGATGAGCTCCATATGAACATATTTAAAATACACAAAACTGTTGTATTTACATTCCAGTGGCTGTGGGTGAAACAATGAATAAACAGCTTCCAGACAGCAAGGCAGCTTTAGAATAGACTAATTAGATCCGAGCTCATACGTAACAGGCTGAGGATGATCACTTATAGCAATACAAAGCCCTGAAAACAGTTCATTTCAATCCTTACAAACTGAGTAGGTATATGCCTGCAGCACAGCATACAAATTAGCATTTTTCTTCAAAACAAATAAGCAAGAAGATTCATATGAGAGATAGTTTGGCCACACTGTATCCCTTTATCAATGGCCAATTTTCTTCAGCGAGCCTTAATACAACCCACCAGGACTTATTGTGCCTCTGTGTTTACCCCTTTAACAACTTTCACTTACATGTATACTTTTTGCATTTTTGCTGCCAGCGACGATTTCTCAGCCTGGCTACAGCTTCGACAAAACAAATTTAAATTCTCCTTTCCATCGTCAGATGATATTGTACCATAGCTGTGCTGTAAAGACTATTTACACATGTAAGAGGAGCCTTTTACGATGCAGCGGCTGTTACAACACAACCGTACATCGTGTATAAGATTGATTGGGTTCCTACAGATTTCCCCACTTTTTAAAAATCAAAATGTTTTCTGGACTCATTTCTCTAGGTTATCGTTTTTAAAATGCCAAGATTTTAGTAACCAACTGGCCTGAACCTAGCACATAAAGAGACCTCACATCAGGTTAAACAATCATCATCTGTGGTTCAGAACTGAACAGTTGCACAATTATCAAATTGCCCTGCACAGGTTGTTATGTCTCCTCTTGTAAGCTACTAATCTCCATTACCCATTAAGAGGAAACAAAGTTAAGAAATTAGATTAACAGGATGACTAGAGGCAATTAAACAGAATTTACATCAACACTGATCAAAGTGAAGAAACAGTGAACATGGAAGAGAGCAGTTCACCTACTGTTACATTTCCCAAGTTCAGTGTTACTGTGAAGTAAACTAAACGCTTCAGGACAGGTAATGATAAACAGACCTCATGATCCTTGCAGACCTTCCTTCTCATAAGGAGGACGAGTGATTGCTATACAATGTTTCTAACCACAGGTCATCTCTTTGTAGCAAGTAATTACAATGACCTTAACTCCCCATCTATCAGAAATTTTAAGTAGTAACAACATCAAAATTCTTTCATTCAGGTACAACATTAGATTTTTATTTTATTTTTTTAAATAGCCCTTTTATATGAACAGGCATAAATGGCATGGGAACAAAGTGTTAAAGAGAACTTTATTCGCAAGTCATTTCTGCTTCATGAGTAATTAAATAAGCAAATAATATCAAAGCATTACACATGATACAATAAACCTAATTACACAATGATAAGGTGTATGTATAAGGATTTGAGTAAGATGCATTTCAGACCAGAGTTGATGTTTCCTTTTAAACTACATGAGGCTGTACATACATCGACAAAACAGCTCATTATTCTTAGATGAGAAAGAAAAAAAACAAAACAAAAAACAAAACGGAAAGCAGCAAATGTGCCGCTTCCCTCCCTGTGAAGGTTACATGTATGTAGTTTGGTATCAAACAGCAGTGATAGGCAGTCAGCCACTTACTGAAGTATCTCACACCGTTTCTCACAGTCCAGCATGACTAGGCGTGTGTGTAAAAGGGTGTGAATAGTGGTGGACAGTCTAAGAAGTTGTCTTCACTCTACTTACAACTACTACTGGCAAAACTTCTTCATGAGAGAATTTCTTTTTACTTGCAAAGTATGTTTGCAGATGCGCACAAATATTCAGTGTGTGTGTGTGTGGCGAGAGAGGCTCAAGGTTGATGAAACTAGCAGAAGCGGGATTTCTCGTCTATTTGATGAGCTTGTTGGCCCTCTGGTTTGCTTCATCAATGCGCAGCTTGTTCATGTCCGCCTAAAGACACAGACAGGTGGAAAGGGGCAGTTATACAGCTGTTTTTCCTTCCCCAAGTAGCAATTTATTATTAATTGTAAATTTTTATGAGTAAGTTTCCATTCTCTTCCTCTGTAAGAACATATGCATGTTTGTGAATGTTTTTACAAAAATCAGATATACATGAGGGGGTAACACCCCATCATATGGAGCAATGAGTCGACGCAGACATGAGCATCAACTACATACAATTCAATTGATTAAGGGGGGAGGGTAGAAAAACAAACAAAAAAACAACAACCAGCAACTAAGTGTTTTATGGATCAGTAAAGCAAATTTACTTGGACCCCTTTTTACATTTACTAGAGGTTCATGTGATTTTAAACCATTTTTACCTTGTCGTTGATGCGGTCAATCTGTTTGTTCTGCTTGTCTATCTCACTTCCCATGTCCACAGCAAGGTTTTTCAAGTTGCCAATGATGCTGCCGACTGCCTCCAAATTCTCCTCCATTTCATCTTCACGTGCATCATTGGTTATTCTGTTATACATATGCAAAGTATACATATGTTCTGTTAAAGTGACTGCAATAGTTTTGGCAACACCAAAAAGTTCAAGAGTTTTAGCAATGTAAAAAAACCAGGACAGTACCTCTGGATGTATGGGCCTGATGGTCCCGCAGCATTAACCTGGACAGCCTGGCCATTGCGGACGCCTGAAGGCTGCATTGAGACCACTTTTGAGCCATCTGCATCATTTTCACCTTCAGTTCCTCCAGTACCCCAGGTACGCTTATACCGTGAGTCATTCTCGATTGATGACACTCTGGAGCAAAAAAAAAAATCCCCAGCGTGTCAGAATGCACAAACAAATGCAGAAGTACTTAAGTTCAGTCACTGCAACAATTACAGATGTTCAGTAATAGCCATGAAACTCAAAAGATTCCCTACCTTATATCTTGATAATCAAAGAATCTTCTTCTCCAAAGTGAAAGCATTTTGGGAAGATTTTTTTTGCCATGTTAAAACCATCACAGCATCTCAATGTGCACAAAAAGTGACACTCCAAAATCATCGCTGCATGGAGGATTTTAAGTGCATTTAGCCCAGATGAGTATGCGGCTCACATTAAGAAGTTGGCTGGAACACCATCACATTTCCTATCTGTCCATATTTGATTGGTAATCCTCACAAATTTAATCAGCAATCTTCTCACCACGAAATGTACATTTGCCAAGCAGAGAGTTTTTTTTTCTCCTTATGTCACACACACAAACATTGTGAGCCACAGCAGCCAATCATGTATTCGTGAGAAATGTTCCTGACTGACCACTGATATTGTGGAGATCTTTAAGCAAATAATATTCAATATTTTAAGAGTTGTAAGCAAGAGGGTCACAGAGCTAAAACATACATTTTCCTTGAAAGTGTAAACGAATAAAGCCCATGTTCACAACTTGCTGTATAAAGTTCACATTACATACGTTTACGCTCTAGACAGGACTGTCCAGAGCGTAAACGTGAATGTTTAGTATCCTTTGAAGGATTAATACTTAGAATACTCTCTAGATTCTCGGGAGAAATGCTGCTTGGGACACAGCTGCTGCCCTCTCATTCTAAAAAAAAAACAAAAACAAAACAAAATCCCAACCTTGCTTTGAATTTTTAAAAATTCAACCAAATATTCTGCAACAAAGTCCAGCTTTTGTATTAAGGAGCAAAACTGAAAGGTTTTATGCCAATGCAAACAGTAGCAAAGTAATTCAATTGTCACTTAACATACATAGAAGAAATTAGTGCAATTTTTACTTTTGTACAACACCAAAATAAAACTGGTTGTACTGTAAAATGCAGTTTTCACAGTTTTACACAGACTGCTTGTGTGTTTGCTTTGTATCATTGTGAACCCCCATAAAAACAGTCACGTACACACAATGAACATACAAGCCAGCACAGCACAAAAAAAAGGGTGTTATGGATCCAAAAGTCAGTGATTTAGATCTCTCGGCAGCTCCAAGTATGCACTATACCTATCACAGGGGCAGACACAGATGCCACAGCACTTGGAGAGGTCGGTAAGGTTTTTCTCAGCCTGTCTCATGTCCTGGTTGATCTGGTCCATGCCTCGCTCCACACGGCTCAGCTGTTCTAAAACAGACAGGCACAGCACACCATGTCAAACTCTGCTTGCTATGCACTAGAAAACGGTTGTAAATTATGTTTTAAATATCACCTTGATTTATTCATTTTTAGAATAGATTTAATTATACTAAATGATCCCTGGGGGAATTTTCAAACTGGGTCAATAACTGGGCCACTGCAGCAGAAAAGAGGCATATTATAAAAATACTGCAGTTAGTGCAATAAATAAATACAAATACACAACTGTTTAGCATGGAACATAAACCTGCAACAGCACTCGAAAGTTAAAGCAAATCTTACTCAAATAAAAAGTATAACAATGGCCAATTTTTATGAATGGTGAATTTCAGTACGACAATGAATATATTTGCCTGGATGCTGCAAATTCAGATGTGTAAACCCCCCCAACTTAACACAACACTGCAGCCACTGTTGTTGGTGCAAATTAATTCATCTCAAGTTTAGAAAGTAAATATTTAAACTGGCATAACATTCTCAAGCATCTTTACACATTCTTTTCTTGCAATTTATTGTTTTGATTAAATACCAGAAAACTTTTTGTACAATCTTGACTTCCTTTGGCGCAAAAAAAATAAATAAAAAATTTTTTAATCAGGAAATCTGTACTCTTAAATCATCAAAATTAGAGGGACAAAAAATGTTAAAAACTGTCATTAAAACCTATGCTATTTGGCTGATTTTGAGCACCATGTATTTTTTTTTTTTTTTTTAAATCAACAAATGACTCAGCAATTCCTTACACTTAATCATTAGCATCCAGTAACTGTCTTGATAATACCACAAATAATATTTAACAGAAAAAAAACATCATCTACCTCCTTGTTGGTCCAACATCACCACTGTGTTGACGCCTGTTTGTTTGCTCTGAAAAACAAGAGTTAAAAAGTCAAATGTCTACAAATTAATTTATGCATTTAAAATAATCAAGAGTTTGTTAGATTTCAGAATTAGGATAAAAGGGAAGTGGCCATTTTATCCTGAGCGTCCTTGTTCTGGTCTACAGCTCAAGCACACAAACCCTCCAGCTCACACAGCCTCTCTCAGAGAGCAGAACAAGGACCAACATGTCTGGTTTCAGCCAAAAAACTGACAGGTAGTAGCAGATGCTTTGCTAAAACAACAGCACAGTCTAGGTATCCCCAATCAGGGTTTGGGCATTTAAATACTAACAAAATTATAAATCTGGATGCTTAATCAATCCACAGTTCTTGATCCCACCTCAGGTAATGGCCTACGACAAAAAACCAAAAACGAAGAAAAAAAAAAAAAACCTTGTCTGGCTGCTACAGCAAGACTCCACTGAATATATCACAGTGGTTTATTGGCAAGAGCAAAATCAATAGTCTCACCTCTTCTGCCATCTGTAGCATCCTCCGTGTGCTTTCAAGTGACTGTAAAGCAAAAGACAAACAGAAGGCATTAGAGTGTAACGAGAATTTGAGGTTCTAGTTAAAAGTAATCTGTAAACAGACTGAAAAAACTCAAGTAGTAACTGTAGTTACACCTAAGACTTCTTATGCTGCAACGCTTTATCTGGCTCAATTAGTGTGCAATCCTATGCTACAAATAAGAGGCAGCTAACAGGGCAGTGTTCTGTGAACTTAAGTATACATAGTTTTAAAACTTGGATTGCTTAACTGCTAATGTAAACAGATACACTGATTATTGTGCGAGAGAGAGCGAGAACGAGAGAGAGAGAATCAGGAAAGTGGAAAGATGCAAGTGATAAGCAAAACAGGGAAGATGCTACACATCTGATATTCACAGATAAATGAAAGTAGATACCAGCAAATTTATAAAACCACATTTAAGAGTATGGAGCTGTAGGTTAATATGGTATACTGTCTGATTTAATTTCCCTGTACTCTAAGAGCACTGCTCAGATGTAAGCGCCTCAGCACCCTGCAGTCATTGGGGGAGAAGTGTATGCACCAACAGCAATAGAGCTGATAGTGAACACTGATTCACTCAGACTCCTTCAACACAAAATTAAATCTGACAACTCTGAACTAATGGCTTTTTTTTTTTTTTTTTTTTTTAATTCTTGAAGAAAAACCAACTCATTCCTTGTTCCAGTCAATCAGTTGTGAGGATGTGCTGTATTTCTGACTTTGTTGTTAATTAAAATGTTTGAGCATCCTGACATGGTATGCTAACATCACTTTTCTAATGTGCACACCCAATATATATATGTGTTAATTGTCCTTCATCTGGTGGGATGGATAACGCTTACAAAAAAAGCTAAAGATTTCTAAAGACAGCGTGGACAACAATACAAATACACCCACAGACACAAAAAGTGACGGCGGTGAACTGGAATGCAGTCGGTTCAGGTGAGTTACAGCTTTTGTTTCTCTATTAATAGTAAACGCAGTGAAGAGCATCCAGAGGAGTGGAGGACTGAAGCACATATGCGACTTCATTGTTACCATCACTAATGAACTGCTAACGAGAGCGCAAGGACCAGATTCCTTATTCTCTCTGTGTTATGTTTGCTCTGAATACATTAATCAGTGAGCTGAGAAACAGACAAACACAGAATTGGCGAGAGGGATATGATGAGCTCAGCCAGGTTTCTGTTGGCTTAGCCAGAACATCACTTGGGTGGATAAACATTACATTATGTCTCCCAAAATCCTTGAACTTGGCTAATTAAGCTTGAAACCACTGTCTTAGCCAAATTTTCCAGATTGGGGTGCTGCGACAATTCTTTGAGAAACAGATAAATCCTGAGGTGTTTCTGTTATTTGTTAGGAATGGCTTAATTGAAAGTAAAGTTAGGTGAGATGCATGACAGTTGTTATTCTACACACAGAGAAGCAGAAAATTGCTTATGGGTATTAACTGGCTGCAATATGTCAGGATTATCAGAAAGTATCACAAACATTTAACTAATTTTACAGCCTCGAGGGTCTTGAAACCTAGTTTTTATGACTGCAAAACATCCGTGATATTAGAAAGACACCTCATATTTAGCTTCCTAAAGATAATCCGGTCTTATAACCAATTCCTGTGATGCTCTGACACATTACCAGTCCCTGCATGACAGTGTTTCAGGTATGATATGAGTGGTTACCCAAAGCCAGAGTGGTAAGCATTAGCAGAAGGACCCTCCCAAGCCCTGTCCCTTCCTCTTTTCTCCTACGTCAACCAGGCAGCAGCAGACAGAAGAAAGATTAAAAGAAGATTGCAGGTTAAGTCAGAAAGCACACAAAGAGAAAAAGAAACAAAAGCCACATATAATTAGTACAGTAAAAATTACATGAAGGTGAAGTGCACAGCTACAAACCCAGCTAGCAGGTTAATTTGCTTCCATTTGATTCAGATGGCTGATTATATGATACCCTGAAGTGCTGATTAAACAATTATCTCCTTGATAATAAAACACTAAGATATAGCTGACAACATTTAAACTGTCAAAACCAGAGGGGTAAGGGAGCTATCAGGTTAAATTAGGCGTAAAGTTTTACACACGCGCACACACACAGGCACATGCATGCGCACACTTCCTATGAATATTGTTAGTGGTTTAAATATTTCAGATTTGTTGCTTATACTTATAAATACTATATAAAATATTCAAGAGCTTTTCTGCCAGAGTTAAAATAAGATGACCAATATCTCTCTCGGGTATTGATGCCAAATTTGTAGCTATAGCTTATGTTCTTTTCTAAGGATTAAAAAACAACTTTCATAGGTGCTAACTGGTGGATAGTTTTAACCTTCAGTCAGACCCTGGTTATTTCTCCTGCACACAACCTAACTGTGGTTTTGCATGCGCGACGTAATAGCTGCCCGGACTTACAATGCTAGGCATCTGGATGCCTAGCATTGGTTTGTCATCAAGCAACACTCAGTGAAAATCCCTTTTTATATTCAAACTGTGATCACTTATTGAATGCTGTCCGGGGATAAACAATTTCTAAGTCATTACCCAATTATTTATTGGGAAGTTTCCTGAAGAATTATGTGATTTACAACTAATTATTAGGAATTCTTGGCTGCTGTAATGAAATGCTAAATTTGAATCCAAGTAAACATTCATTCATTACTAATTTAATTTTTATATAAATTTGGCTTGCCTCTAGGCAGATTTCTACCATTTATACTACACTGACCCTACCCAACCCTACAAATACATATACTAGTCCTTTATACTGGTAAGTAAATGGAATACATTCAGCAGATGTGTTTTGCCTTGTAGCCAAATTAAATTGACGCGTCTAGGAAAATTTATACTGAAAAGCTCATATACAGAGCATATAAACAAACTTATGAAGTGCCTCCCTTTCAGCATAATCCATTTCCTTGCATGACATTCGTACATTTACAAACTCTATATTACAAACTCACTTTAAGGAAGTTTCACAGTTCGTCAGATGATGACACAATGGGTGTGAGTATGCATTGTTTATGAGTCAGTACCTCATCAGTCACTTGGTTGGCCCTAATCGCCATCTGTTCCACAGTCATGTCATCCATGTTGCTGGTGTCCTGTTTGGAGGCTCCTCCCGCCTTACTGAGCTCAATAGTCTGAGGCCTGCAAGAGGGGCAGAGTTCAAAGGTCACTAAATAGCATCAGAGTGCATCAATTATCATGAAATTGCAACTTATTTTTTAAGTTGAGCACAGTTGCCATGTGAACTTTGCAAGTGTTGACAAAATTTAAAGAACAAAACAAACATGGTTATATAATATGTAACTTATATAATATGTAATAAGCTTCTTTTACATGAATTTCCTGCAATAAAACAACTGACACCAGCTGATATAGCATAGCTTCTGATGCAGCCACGATATCGACAATAGCAGATGAAAGATATCAAGGCCACACTTCCCGTTCACCAGTCATTATCAAAACAAACCAATGGTTTCCGACCTTTTAACCAAAGCCTGTTGAATAGGAGAAGTGGAAACCTGATATTTTCAGGTATCAAAATGATGTTGCTTGCAGATACTGCTTATATTGTGCTTACAGATGTGTGCTTATAGAGATTACAACTCATTAAATGTTCGGTCTACTTTGTTTCCCGTCTTGTTTGTGGCTAAATCTACCAGAAAAACTGTGATAAGTTGTGGTGGAAAGTTTCCTAACATTGACAACCCGCTACAAAGTTATCAAATCTAATTTGACAAAATTTTTTACAGCAGTGAACCATAAATGTAGAACAATTAATGTTTTAAAAATAAGGATAAATGAATCCATGTGTTATGGTTTGGAAAGACCACATAAAACAAAAACAAAAACGGCTCAGTGTTTTACATTACTAAAAATAGAGGACGCATTTAAAAGGTTAAGCATTTAAATGCGCAATCAATGTTCACCTTGTTTGTATCTATCATATGGAGAGGGAAAGAAAAGATGCAAAATCCAAACAAATCAGGCTCTTTTCCTTCCCCTGAAGGAGTGTTGCGAGTCTGGACACAGAGCTGGCTTAGTGATAAGGCATGTAAAGCTTAGCAGTGGGATGGCTAGTAGAATCATGTATGCCAACAATGAGGGAACTTGGATATGGAGCTTATGATATGGAAATCAGAGGCGTGAGACTGGATAGTGACAACTAGCAGGAAACACACTTATCGTGCCTGCCTACGATACATAAGAGTGAATTTAAATCACTGGTTATTGTTAGACATTTTAAGGTTGCAGCTCAGTGAAATAACCAGTAAAAGTTTATAAAAAGCACATGAAATAAAGTCCTTAAGGAATATTTAGACGTTTACGGTGGTATTTACAGTTGTTAACTTATTCGACTACAACTAAGTGATGAGCTTGTGATTTTCTTCAGAATTTTCAAAATGCATCAACCTCCCGCTGCATGAAACAGATGCAGTGTACGTCACTAAATAAAATTGGAAAAGGAAAAATCATGATACCATAAACTGATATAACAAAATAAAAAGTGAGTTTTTACATCTTAAGTCAGTACCAGAGCTACTTTTAACACAGAACTGCGAAAATGAAGTGCATAAATACCTAAAACATAACTGTTATGCTACATTAGAATAATTATATAACAGCAGATGCTCTCTATGGTTGGTTTAACACGAAACTAATGACAGAATGTGATTATAAGATAACAGGCTGTGCACTCACTAGTATCTTTATGGTAGGCATATGTACTGAAACACTAAATCAACTTAATTAGAACAGTATAGCATCCATAAAATCCATGTCCTGTCATATATCCATAAAAAAGGTGCCTTGTAATGTGAATCAAACAACTTTGCTTCCTCTGTGTTAAACACTGAATTCTTAAGAAGCTTCATTGTCAGTTACTCAGTCACCAAAAACTGGTAATGCCTGAGAACAAAGTGACACACACACAGCAGTTTTACTACGATAATCTTGGATGTGATTAACATCCAGAGCTGATCACATCAGGATGCACAAGTCCATGTTTGCCAGCTCAGTGCATGCTCTGTTCAGATCAACATTCAGATTTCATGATCATGCACAATTTGTAAAAACAGCAGGCTAGGCATGAGGCAGTATCATCAAGAAGCTGTGAACAGCAGCAGGAAGAGCTGACCGTGTCTAGCAACTAAAACCCAGAAAGTGTGCCCTCTGTAGTTTTCAAACAATGTATGAATAGTTCAGTCAAAACGAGACAGATGAAAACAGATCAGAAGAAAATGCTTATGTTTATTAGAGATCTAAAAACAGGATACATGAGGAACAAGCTGTCTGCCAACTTGTATTGTGCATTTCAGTACAATTCATTTAGAGGAACAAAGTGTGTTAATTGTGCAGTTATAATTCAGATCACATAATGAGTGATGTTACCTCGTGCAGGAGTTTAGCAGATACAAATCCAATCCAAACAAAATTACTTTGTCAGGTGACCTTCATGCAGTCTCGTATCATGGGATATGCTAAAAATGACTGGCGTAATGGCCTCAGACAAGCTTTGGTGAACAAGGCAACATTAGATAAAGCTCATCATAACCAAAGAATTAAGCTTGTTTTCCTATCACTGTACTGTCAAGGGCAGAAGCAGTAAACTGTAAAAACAAAGCTGAATCATTTACTCCAAGGCTAGAGTTTTTAGATGCAAACACTGCTGCTTTTTTTCCTCAATTTTCCTGTCATCTGCTTTTCCTTGTTAACATTCAAGTGGCATTTTCCTGTTTTGCAAATAACCCCTGAACTTCAAGTTCCCTTTCAAACCTGCAGCCCCTAAACATCCTGAGGAGGAAAGGAAAGGAAAAAAAGAAAAAAACAAAACACGGATAGTCTACTTGGCAGACAGTGCAGAGGATTTAATGTTGTTGACTCTGCTTTTTTCTGTTTTTTGGACAAGAGTGCACTTTATTCACTCAGGCTTCACTGCCTTTTCTGACCGATTATTGGACTTGGCAAGACACTGATGTGAGTTTACAACTATAACAATGAAGGTGGACTCCTTTACACACGTACACTCTTTAGATAGCCATGATGAGAGCAAATGAACATGTCAGCGATACAGAATGAAATGTGATAGCAAAAGCAGAGCTTTTTATAAACTGATAGCAAATTTTCTCTGTGTTTAGCCACATATGTGACTAGATTTACTAAGTATATGACTTAAATATTACATTTTGTTTATTTGCACCCCAAACTACGTACCCAACCCTTAAATTCATTCCACAGTTAATACAAACAGAAAAATGTTAGTTCAGAGGAACAAAGGAAATAATACAACCGAGGCTAAAGAACATACCGATTCATGTTGCAGTTTCTTCACTTGACCAAACACAAGTGGCAAACACCACACAGGGAAATGCGTTTCTTGTTCTTCTACCCAAACCTGTTCCTCCAGATTTGATTGGAGCACAGGTGGCGTCTTATTCCAATCACGTTGAACACATATCCTCATTTCACTCTTGATGTTTTATTTTCTTTAAACAATCAGACAGAATCTATTGTTCAACGATTTGTCCAGACAGGCTGTCTTGAATAAAGACAACCTATTTATTATGCCGAGGAGGAAAGTGTGTCATGTTTTGGGTAGGAGGGTTGACTAATAACAAACAAGGGGACCTATGACATCATACCAGACAAGCAAAGCCTAAACCACTATTTATAAACGATAAAAGCAGTTTTTTTTTTACTATCAAGACAGAAGACTGAGGAAAATACGACATGTGGTTAATGATTCCTGCTGTGTATCCACACACCTGACTGTGGTTAACTGCCAAGTGGCCACGTAACGTGGATCACTTGATAAACAGGTGACGTTAGTCTGAATGAGAAACAAACCAAAAGCATGACAAGAAACCCCCGTAGTTTCAGGCAGTGTCCCACACCCATTACACCATCACTGGGGCCGAGAGGTTTCCAAAACAACACTTCTTAAACTCAATGAAAAAGTTACAAAAGAGGAAGAGACAAATGTCAAACAGTTTATCAAAGCGAATTAAACTTGTCTTACATTGTCTGAAAACTTGCAGTGTTGCTCAGCTATCGCAAAGAGGGTAAAATCCGAGAGGGTAATTTCTTAAACAGGCTAATGTACGTGCTGGCCTGCTAGTTAGCTAGTTCCGCTTTCTTGTCAACTAACGCTAACACTGAAACAGCTGTTGAGAGGAAAGTGTAGGTAGATATTTACCAAGGGAGTAAATACTTACAGTTAACCCTCCTTGTTTTTTTAAAAAAAGATGACCTGAAAACTCCTCCTTCTTGACGGTATGTGAACTTGGCGCTGGCAACTCCCGAATTCCTTCACTGGTTCCGCTGTCTGTCCGAAGAGTTACGATGGTGCTTTCAAATGCTGTCGGAAATATGAAAACTCGGACCTTGCATCCCACGTAGCACCCAGAACGATTTGAGGCACGGCATGCATTATTTCTCTCCCTATAGGTTTAACAATCTAAAACTGAAAAAGTAGTCTGGTTCTCAGGTAGTCAACTTTACACGAAAAGTTGACTTAAATATAACTGTTAAACTACTTTTTGTAGTTTTTCTGTGTTTATCTTTCAGCTGCTGTATACTGATTTAACAAAATCACGAGACAATACAACTTGTGTGAAGTTACTTGGCTTCCACTTAAGATTAGTGTTTCTTTCTTGCTAATCAATTTTCTTTGTGGCCTTACTGTGCATCAAACTGCGACTCATAGAGAAGTGAGCGTTCCGTTAGCACTGAACGCAACACTTAATGATGCGCATGTCCTGTCATATGACTCCAGAGGAAAAAGAAGAAGAAAAAAAGCGCTGCTCATTTTCCCCACATGAGTGCAGCATTTACCCTTCACCTGGACCTCCCCCCTCGCCCCCTCGCCCCACCCCTCTTCTGGTTATTTTACATGAAGACAGACTGTTGGATATTTTTCATAGTGTTTCTAAGCGATGCTCTGAAATCCGAGCCTCTAGCAAAGAATCTGCTGTGTAATTCCCCAAGTTTTATGGTTTAAACCACAAAAGCCTTTTGAAGGTGACTGCAAAGACACCGGGCAGAGTGCCAGCCACAATATCAGCTGACAGTGTCTAAAAGGCAAGTTTTATTTTTCTCTCTAACTGGAGCTAAATATTTTCCCTGTTGGGTCACCTATAGCTAAATATGTACAAGCTGAAAAGCCTGTTATAGCTCCAAATTTGCACAAGGGATGCTCCAACGCTGCCCTCACCAAACTGGCCATGGTGCCTGAATGATTCTTAGCTCTCTCTGCCCATGTATCTTTTATAGAGTCTACATAGCATGCATTATTCAGCAATAACACACGGCCCATCTGGACTCCTGCAAATGTGTTTGTGCATGTGTCTATGTAAGGGTGTTGGGGTCCATAGTTAACTTTCTTGCTGTGCCATTTCACCATTTCACGCCACATCCAACAGTGCCTGAAGAGCTGAAATTATTTCTTCTGTAATTACAACTAAGGTATAATGTGTGTGTGTGTGTGTGTGTGTGTGCGCGCGCGCATGTGTGTGTAAGAGAGAGAAAGGAAGGTAAGGGCAAAGAATAGAAAGAGAAATATATTAGGTGAATGTGTAATAGTGACTGCAGATGGCACATTGAGGAACAAGCTCTTTCATCATCCTGTTCCTCATTAATAGAGATGGGAGTGCTGCCCTAATTCCATAATTCCTAAATCATGCTAGTTAGTTGAGTATGAGGAGACAAAAATACAAGGGAGAGAGGAGAATAGATTAGCCTGTACCCTAATAATGTGTTTGAGAGCGCAAGGAAGCATCAGAAGAGGAGATGAAGGGGGAAAGGGAAAGAGGGGGGGAGAAAAATGGAGATCGCCATCTGTATTTCCTCGGTTGCTTTTTGATTGTTGCCAAAACTAACATCATATAGGCCAGGTTTATTCTCGCCAACTATTGTCCCATGTGTATGGCAGCCAGTGAAAATAGATAAAATAATCAAGTAATTAATTAGATCTGGAAGAGAATACATGGGGATATAAAAGAGCGTGTCTGAGCATGTGTGTCAGTGACATAGCCCTGATTTCTTGTTTCTCGTGATTTCAAGGAGCACATCTGTTCATTTCTGGCGCCACTCCAGTTGGATCGTACATCCATCTTTCCTCGCACAAGGACCGAGACGTGGGAATGTTTCAAGGCCTTGCTTGATCGGGCTTAATTTAACATCAGGCTAATTCCGCTGATACCTGATACTTGTCAGGACAACGAATTGGCTGACCAAGCGTGCATCTCAATATTCAGAGATAATTTCATTCCCTCGTCTCCTTTTCACTGCAGTCTACTCTTTCTCCATTTGAATTGAGCTCTCATGTGAAGCAATTTGAAGGAAACTAGAGACATCGATAGCCATTAGCCTGCTTTGCACAGGAGGGCCAAACATGGAAAGCCAAAGTTCATCTATTATTCATGTGCCTCAGTTTTCCCCCAAAACAACATTTCTGATATTCTTTTTACATCTCGTTGCCAAAAGCGACAAGTCAGTAGTTTCAAATAACGCTTTTAAAACAAAGCTGATGAATGTTTCAAGCTAGCACTAGCCCTTACAAACCCCAAAAGGGAAAAGTGCAAATGGTCTGTCTGGCTGTTTATGTCCGGATATGGGGAAAACCTAACAAGCTTAAGTGAACATTTCATTTTCACTTATTAAACATTAAACTTTCTTGTTAGATCAGTCCAGCTGCAGAGACAGTGGAATGGTCACAATCTTCCTCCTCCAACCAGCATTACAACATTACGTTTGTTTAGACTTGACCTTTGACCTTTCATACTCAAATGTTTATGCTTTTAGACATTTGTCAGTGTGTGAATTCTCGATTTATAGGCCAAAAGGTCTCGGAAGGGGTACAAAATAAATGTAGGGTAATAAATTGATGAATTCTACAACAATTTTTTTTTAGTTAGAAAACTAATTCTCATTGATTTACTTTTTGCTTTCTTTTAAACAGTTCAACAGTTAACGCTTACTTAAATGACACCTTGTGTAAAGGGAAAACCATCATCAATGTTGGTGAAAATTAAAACAAGTCGTAAACAAACGGCTCAAAGTTTCCACTCAATTCTGGCTTATAATGTTATAGGATTTAAAGACAGTCTAAAAATAGAAGTAAAATATTAAGACACACTGTTGTGAAATATTAAGGATTTGAGATAACCCCCTACTGAGATAAACAGCTGAAGACAGTTGCTCAGATGCCATAAAACCAGTGCAGAAGAAGACATCATAAACAGATGATGCAATTAAAAAGAGCAAATTTCAAGTGAATTTTGTTTGTTTCATGTATTATTTCTTTAATCTATTTTAATGTAATTTAACTCCTATCTGAACATTTACCCACTGCAAGTGTTGGTCTCGTTTAAAGCTTGAGTGTAATATTTCAGCTTCAGTTTGCATTCTCATTCATTTCCACCTTTAAAAGAAAGAAGGCAAGTGCACAAAAATGCACTTAGAGATACTTGAAATCTATCTGGACACAGCTTTGTGTATAGGGGTCTTTCCTCTATCTGTCTTTTGCAAAATCAGAAATCTAGTGGAGTATTTTCCTTCTAAAATGTAATGCAGTTTAGACCATGGACATACAGTAAAGTGCAAGTGCAGTCAGTACATGAGATTTCCTTTTATGCTCGTTTCTAGCTCAATGTTTTTATTCTGGGACTATGGTAGTGTGAATAATTTAAAGTTCAAAATAATTTATCTTATACTAAGCTACTGTGGAGCCACTTATTTCATCCACTGCCTGAAACGAGCTCTTCTCTCTGAAAGACCACCCCGCTTGAAGCCAGCTTTCTCCCGATTTAACAGCAGGTCTTTGAAGCTCTTATTGTCATAGCCAGATCTGAGTACCTTAAATGATCATTTGAATGATTTCCCCTCTCTACTCATATAGAGCCATGAGTAGAAAAAGCAGGTTGAAGCCTGAACTGACCCCAAACCATTGCTACAGCATTTATAATTACAAAAAGCGTAATAGGTCAACTTCGAAGACACTGCTTGGTTATTAGCACTTGCAGGCCACCCTTCTTGAAATCTGATGGAAACAGAAGAGGAAAGGCTATCAAGTTATTCACTCTCCTTGTTGTCAGCAGTTCAGATTAGCTGTCACATCACTGAGGGAGAAACAGCTGAAGATTGGAGAGGGTGATTTCATCTGAATAATTTCATGCTTTGACTGGCAGAGCTCACTGCTCACCGTCCCACAGCTTTGATGTCAGAGGAAGATAGACTGGGCAAAATAAAGACCCAGGTGCAGTCTAATATATGAATACAATCATCAGCACTTTGGAGAAAGAAAACAAAAAACAAACAAAGTTAATTCACATTTCCACTGAAGAAATTCCACTCACTTGGCTTGATTTCCGAGTAGACAAAAAGACAATCTTTATTTGTGTGTTTCTCTCCTTGCTCTGACTTCTGTGTTTACTTTTGACTGACTTTAATGACTGAGGTCAGCGTCCACAAGAACACAACAAACAGAAAAGGAGACAAACTCATACATGACGCTCAGCCCCGGAGGCATCCTACCACTACCAACCATGGATCACAAACCAGAGAAGAAGAAGAACAATAGAAGGACAGCATCAGTGGAATAGAAGAAGAGAAGACACATTTTTTTAATCTTCCACAGGCTATACCCCATCACTGCTTTCCACACAGGAGTAATTAACAGTGATTTTAAATGCTACAAAAATAAGATGAAGTTGGGAAAGAAGTGCTTCCCCTTGTTTGTGTTTTCTTGTGTGTGTGTGTGTGTGTGTGGTGTGTGATTGTACATGTGTGTATGTTCATGCCATGTCTTTGTAAATGTCTAGATCTGCATTCGCTCTTCTACATGTCTTTACGTGTGTATATCTGTACATGGGTCATCGTGTGTATGCAGGTGTGTGTTCACAGTGCTTACTCATTATGTTCACTTCCCAACATTAAAGAGGTCTCAGTCCCATCATACACACATGCTTTCTCTCCCCCCCCTCCCTCCTCTCTTCGCTCTCTCTTTGTGCTGTTCCCTTTATAGTCATGACCATGAATGCTCCCACCATCTCAGAGGAACAGTCTCGTTATCAAAGACTAAACATGTGTATGTGAATATGTGTGTGTGTGTGTGTGTGTGCGCGCGCGTGTGTGTATACACCCATATGTGTTATTTAGTGATGCTACCACACACTTACACACGCACACACACACACATCTCGCCTCATTTGCCACAGTCTATGCGCTTCCCTTATTGGTTTAACCCTCAGACCCAGGACCAGCTTCAGTCAGTGTTTACGTCCATTGTGATCTGGCCTGGGCTCTGAGGGCTGATTTCCAGTCAGTTTCACCCTGTGGGTCCATTTATCTCCGGGCCCAAGCTAATCCATCAACGACTGAAAGCCAGACAGGAGAAACCGTGTGAGGAGAGAGGTTAAATTTTCCTTTTGATGTCTGAAAAAGTCTCAGGGAGAGCAAAGGAGCGGCAGCAGGGTGTTTCTGATTTTCCCCATGAAAAAATATATATCATCATTAGAAACAAGATTGATCTGAAGGTTTCACAGTGGTCATGCAACTTAAGTGTCGCCTCCTTTTCTCACCTGTCCTCCGTTCATCCTTACTTCACCCCCCGCCCCAACTCCCACATGTCATCTTTTCAAATCCCCGACTCTTTCATCCTGCCAGTCTGAGAGAAGGTACTGTAAGTGACCACAGTCATAATAATACAGAAAGACAAAGAGGTGGGTGACCAGTGGTACATTCATACATGAGAAAATCATGGTTCCAAAAGTCACCCGACCCATTCAACATTAGACAGTGCTGAAGACGCCTGTGCTGGCCAGGCTGTGATAAATGCTTTGTTTAGAAACACGAATAAGACAGAACACATCCCACCTGAAGATCTACATCTCATCGAACCTACCCCGAACACCCCCACACCCTCCCAATGAAACAGGCTATGGTTATACTTGTCATTTAAATGCGTTATCTGAGTCTCTTCTAAAACTGCATGAGTTTTGTATCACATTGCAGTGACTCTACACTGGATCTGAAAATATCAACACGTGTAATATTACATTTCCCACATGGACGTATTCATGTAAATCTGTGCTCGCATTGTTTCCCCCTTTCTTTTCTGCACAGCATGAGCCACTGTGCTCCTCTCCTCTATGCAATTGCTCTTATTGTTGTTGCAGCTGGAATTGGTCCAGATAGCATAGAATTCCAATTACAATGCAAGCTTGGCCACTTCCAATTCTTGGTTTGAGGATGGGATAGCAATGTGAGCAAAATTCAATTTTTGTGCATCCAGGCCTATCGCTTAATGCATCCTGCCGTGATTGCATGATTGGAATTGCCCCAGAACGACAAGTTTAATCATAGCCATGGCGATATCTACCCCATCAGTGGCCAAGAGTCAATAGTCAAATCAAAAGGACCCTCTGATATGAGTGCAGAGGCATTTCTCTTGTGTTTTTCAGCTGAGAGGTGCTTTTCCACCTGGAATTCAGGGACCAGAGATAAACTTCCCAGACAGCTTAAGACCCAGCCCTCTTAGTCAGGCCTGTGAAGGGTGTCCGTGGCTGGGCCATAAAGGATGCTGGCAGTGGGGGTGGTTGGTGGTTGTATTGAGGTGGCGGTGGGAGCGGAACGGAGACAGAGGGCTTCCCTGAGGGGTGGTGGATTGAGAGGGACAGCCAGCCCAGCCCATTATCCTTGGGCGGGAGCTCCATGAAGAAGGAGAGAAGGGTCACAGCCAGTAGAAGAGTCCCAAGAAGAGTGAGGCCAGAGCAGCTAAGAGGGTCATGCACCCTGCCCTCCAGCTTGAACTTCCATCAGTCAGGAAAGGCTCCGGAGAATCATATCCCGACCCATCTGAAACAAAGAAATGAGAAAGAGAAAAAAAACGACAAAACATCTGAACTGAGAGAGGACGCACAGACAAAGACAAAACAATCTAAAACACAGCAAATGAACGAGGGGGTGGATTTAGCCAAAGAAATGGTAGACAAGTGAAACGATTACGGTTGGGGAGAGGTGGAAAGCAAGCAGCAAAGCACAAAACTCTCATCCTTTAACAGCTAAGGAGCGGCAAAGGAGGAAGAGGAAGAGAAGACGACGGCAACTGAGCTCTGCAGGGGGTTTAACCAACCTAATTACAGTTTAATCACAGAGACTCAGAATCTGGAGCAGCTGACACACAGACACACTCACAAAGACACACACACTCACACACATGTACAACTGCTCAGAGCTCAATCGAATGACAACATTTCACAGAAAAGATGGAAGCTGCAATGTCAGACACATTGCTTTAACAGCAACTCAAAGAGGAGCTGGAGAAACGACAGAATGTACATTGTTTCAGTAATTATGAAGGAGGAGAGAATTTTCTTTTCCTTTAGCGAGATATGGAATGATCTGAACCTGGAAAGCTGTGTAAGCTGACTCTCTTTTATGAAGCTCTTCAAAGCCATGTCATTATCCAGGGAGACGTGTAACTACCCAGGTTTGATTCCTTAGTGGGGTTTAAGCTGGGGCGGGGGTTGAAAAACCACATTCGTAGACATACAGGTAGATTTTCAAGATAACGCAAGTATAATGTAATGCTTGCCAAACTCTGATCCCCATGTACGCAAGGCTTCTCTTGATTTATTTTTAAACAGCGCTATCATTGGACAACATGGCTCACTGGTGTCAGCGCTGCGCTCTGCCTATGAGGAAGCACTTTTCAAAGGTGTGTGTTTTAGCAAGCTGCACAGTGACGTGGCAAGCAAGTCATCCCTCATCGTCTCATCATCTGCCTTGTCAACTTTAAAAACAAACCTGAAACATTAGGAAAACTTTAAATCTTTAAATTCAACTTCTACTGCATGCAGCTGGTTTATTATTAGATTGATTTCTGTTTCCTATGAGTGATTCAAGCAAGTCTGATGATGTTGAGGCTTGGTAACATTCTTAGAGAGCACTTTCAGCCGGCTCTGTTCTCTTTCTACAAGGACAGAAGGTCTCCCTCACACCCAGTGTGATGTGATGTGATTTGATGTGAAGTGCGTATGCCACTTTTTGCTTATGTGTGTGTGTATGTGGGTGCACTCTTCTCTGTGCCTGTAAGTGTGTGCTTGCGTCTGCGCACGGTCGTGTGCGCTCGCATGTGTGAATGTGTCAGTATGCGCGCGCGTGTGTTTTCAGCATGCGTGTCTGTGGGTAAAGGTGTTAAAGTGTTGCCTGGCCGGTCTGTGAATCAGAGCGAGGTCTGTTGCCGGGGCATTCTATCAGACCTCTTATTCCCCCTAATTTTACTTTGATAGCCAATCTGGACCTCTGTGTGTATATGTCATTGTGTGTTTGTGAGTGAGCATGTGTGTGTAGATAGAGCGTGACTTACCTGGAGGTCTGACATACACTTTCAGCTTTAGACATGCCCGCCCCACATGGTTTGGGTGAGGAGATGCTGTGAGAAGAGACATTGAAAGTGGAGATTAGTTTAGAGATAACGTGATTTTTGCTGCTGATTGCAAACCAAATACATTTAATAACCCAGATATAAAACAAGATTATTTTGTGTTTATGTGAACCAAAAGTAGATTTGACAGAATTTTTTTCATTTTTATAACTGATATATTGCAAGCCAGTAAGAACCAACAGTATTGTGTGAAAGTCATGAGATACTTTAAAGCTCTTTAGACTTTGCTTCCAAGGAGCCAAACTTTCTTAGAAGTTTTAGAAGTTGTCACGAGCCATAGTTCTCCAGAGGGGTATACTGTGAAGCGTGATCAATGGCTTAGTGAGCTATGTTGAGGTTAAAGGCAGAGTTTTCAGTGTCACAAAAGTGGCTGTCTTTTTACTCGGCTAAATCATTGTAGTATCTTGTGCTGGGGTATGTTCAGAGCTTTGGTTTTAAATTGGCTAGGAGTGCCACGTTTTCACTGATTCTCGTGTTTACAGCATTCTTTATGTGCAATTGAGAATCTCTGCTGGTGGCATACATTTTATATTTGCTAGTTGTTAAGTCTTACCCTACTAAAATCACTGAATGAAGCACAAACTGTGCATTGCCTAATGCAGAAAATGTAAAAAAAAAAAGAGTTTTTGCCTGATTGCAAAAAATTGTAAAAGTCTCTTTTACACTGCTGGAACTGGAGCTACTAGAACACAGAACACACTAAAAATACCTGTTCAATCAGTACAATTAAATCCCTTTGATTTGCAGATAACCTTTCCTTTATTAGGCTATAGGACAGTAACTTTGATGATGACCTCCCCTTTAACCTAAATCACGAGGTTTGATACATCTCTATATATACACAAATACAGATGTGGTTTGATGACCATAGATATAAACTGAAACTTAAAGGGCTCATGCAACGATAAAATAATGCCCGCATATTAAAATGCTTATTTTACTGCTCTGTGAAATAAATCCAAAGATGGCTTTCCTTAGCATTAGTCTTTTCTTTTATTTGTAGGAGTATTATTGTGTTGAAAAAGAGTCACAGGACATGTGAAACAGAGAACGGCTTAGTTGATAACCACTGATGTGATTTGTTGAGCCAGTGCAAAGAAAGAAAGAATGCAAAGAAAGCCCGGCTGTGTTGAATTTCATTTGTAGTAAACCCTACGAAAAGTTCAAAAGACTTTTAAAAAGGCTTTCAGTTTTTTCTTTGAACATGTTTTTTTTCCCCACTTATTTTTCAGTCCTTGTACCTGAGCATTTTCAGAGGAATTTTAAATTTTAAGCCACTTAATACTGAGCTTTATTATTTAGGCATAAAAAAGTCACCTAACTTGAGGAACAAACCAGAGATGTTGTGTCTACACATAAAAGATAACTTAGCAAAAAAGAAAATTTCAATTTGTATCTTTATGCACTTTCTAACTAGCAGCTTGTATCAAAAACACATCTTTTGTTCATAATTTCTTTAGCCGAGTCTACAAAAAAATACCAAAGATAGCATGGTTCATGTTTGCAACAGCAAGGTGGTTCCTGCAGAGCTATTATCAAAACCTTGGTATGCAGCGTGCCCTTAAAAACTTTAATTTAACTGAATATGTCAGACGACATAAAAATGTATCCAAAAGATACATTTTTTCAGTTAACATGTTAAACATTTGTCGCAATTTAGCATTAATCCAGTAATTAATTAATTAATTAACTGTTTTGCAGTTGCAGTGTTTAGGAGTTTAAGCAAGTGCAGAGTTTCATATATTATGTCCTCATACTATATGCTCCCATAAACACACTAAGCACGTTAGGCAGTGTAAACAAGTTTGTAAGGGATCACTGAAATTCATTCACACTCAGATTCCTAAGGGAAATAACTGACTCTCAAATCAACCTGGCTTGAATGTCTTTGGAATGGGGAAGGAAATCCATGCAAATTCCCCACAGTCGCAGGTCTATCTTGCCGTGAGGTAACAGTGCAAACCACTGAGCCAGCTTGCTGCCCAGATTGAATGCCAAAAAAAAAAGAAAAAGAAAAAAATGTTAAAAAGTTAGTGTGATTCAAACTTCAAAGTAGAGTAAATGAAATTGAATCTGGGTTTTTAGTCCCACCTCGCTCCAATGTGAAATAGAGCTGGAGACCCTAAAGGAGATTGTGTCCAAGTCTCTGACCAGTCAGACATGCTGACGAGCACAGCCACCCACACACATACGCAGATGTGTAAAAGAATGTGCTCACGCACAGTTGGTTGCAGAAGTGTGCGTGGAGACCTACTGGCCTTCTCCCTTGAGGAAGCCACAACCCAGTAGTGACCCCATAGAGAATCATGTTCGAGATCCACAGTGCACAGGAAATAAATCTGACCCCTCAATTGCCCTCTCCTCCCTCTTTTTTAGCCCAACTCCTCCCTCCATCTTTCTCTCTGACCTTCACCTCCTTTACCCTGTAAGGCCTTACCTATAGGCCACTTCCTATCCATCAATTTTTTTCAGATTATCTCCCTGCACTACTTGTAGTGGGCAGAAGAACTTGGGCCTAGCATTAAAGCTTGTCCTAGTGGACGTTTCTGTTTTGGCTTGACTGAAAAAGGCAAAATGGCTAGAAAGGTTTTTTCCCTCTTTTTTGTTACCCCCAACAATTTCCACCTGTGTCATTTTTAAAAGTCACACCAATTCACCCAGTGACTCATTTTCCCAGCACATCCGCAATCTAAAGTCTCCTAAAAACCCACTGAAAACCACTCAGCCTCATCAGATGACAGCTGGGAGAAGCAAGGGGTGGAGCTGACCTGTCAACATGTCAGCCCCATGACAAATACACACACCAGTGTGCACTCACAGGGATGCACTCTCATGGATGTGACCACGAATGCCAATCAAATATGTGCTTCACAAGTATGTTCAGAGAGGACGCACACAATAAGGCACTTAGCGGAAAGGCCGGGTGGTTAAAACGGTCGGCACGTTGTCGTTCCACATCAGTACTGACCTGTGCATGAGTGTGTTTAATGTGAGCATGTGAGTGACGGTGAGAGGCAAGAATGTGTGTTCGCCTGCCAGTCAAGATGATGGACATGGCCTTTCACGGACTCACAATCGCTTGACAACTGACCCCCATGACCAGGCCTCCCCCTGCAGCACACACACACACACACAGATATATATTGAAACACATTCACAAGCATTCTAGTCATGTGGAACACACACTATCCCTAGGGGTCCCGTGAACACAATACCATAGTCAGCAACTAACTAGAGGGGCCCAAACCATCCCTACATGAGACTGAAAACAGAAGAATGTGTGCTTGTGTGTATGTGTGCCAACTGGGAAAAGTGCATCGGGACATCGGGTGGCTGTTATCGTTGCCTCTTCAGCTCCCTGACTCTCGCCTGCTGTGTCTTTGTGGTTGTGCAGACAACAGACTTGGGTAAATATTTGTATATGACAACTAGCATTAAAAAAAGTTTCTTTACCTACAAATAGTCTTAAATGCAAACTTTTCAGTAATGCAAAAGTGTTGTATTTTCGCAATTGCGCATTTGTTTTTATATTAATTGTATTGCAAAAACAGTTATTGTTACTGCATGAGAAATAAAACCTGAAAAACTAAACCTGTTTCAGAATCTGCCTTTCTATATCTAACTTTTTTTATTTGCTTAAAGTCTCCTTGCACTCTCAGAATGAAGACAATATCACTGTAAAATGAGAATCACTATCCAAGGACAAAAAAACTCCCTCTATAACCTGACCTGAAACTGGTGCTACAGGACCTTCTTCCCATTATGAGTCATGGTGAGAATGCACCATCTCCTGCTAAAAAGGTCAAGGTCAGTTTTTCAGCCAACTGTGCAGCGATAATGTAAGGAGAAATGAAGAGACCCGTGTCAGGCTGCATACTGGCAGAATTCCACGCAGTAAAAAAAAATAATCTTTTGGACAAAATACAATTTTTCTTAAGAGAATCTCAAAGGTCAAGTCAGAAAAAAAAAGAGTAGGATGACTTTCCTCAGTCGTTATAGCTATCTGCTGGCAAACTGAATCCTGCAAGTGCAAAGTATTTTCCCTAACACTGCTGACTGACGTGTACTTATTAAAAATTAAACTGATCAAAAACTAATGATGAGTTTACATAACTCATCAAATGACTGTATGGTCATTTAAAACTGACAAAGAAAAATCAGCCAACCAAACAAATGAAAGCAAAAAAAAAAAAAAAAGCATTGCTTTTGGTGTCCTTGTAATTGTGCGCTCTATGAAAAACACGTTTCTTCCCAGGTGGTTTGGATACTAAAACAGACAACTGCAGCTCCTACAGCATAAAAAGGAAAAGTGGTGCTTTCCTGTGTTTGAACATTGACAGTAAAGCTTTCCAAAGTCAATTTAATGTTGCTTTTCTGTGATTACCAACTGATTTTGCGCTAAACAGTCCGGATGCGGTAAATCCATCCCACACTGAGAAGTTGAAAACAATTTTTAAGAGCAATTTGAAGCTACTATATGTCCCACGCCTGCTGGGGGAATGATAGCTTTGTTCAAAAAAGTAGTCTCAGGGGGGTAATACTAATACATCACTTGTTGAAGTGAGGAGAAACATCAATAGAGCTAATATAAAAATGATTACAAACTACGCCTGCTGACATTTTTACCACTTTGCCGAGCACACCACTTATGATCTCGGCAGAAGCAGCGAGATGCGCTAAGAAATAAAGTGAGGGAGGAGTGAGAGGGGCGAATGAGAGATGGAAGGTGTATTTGTGCGGGCTGTGTTTGAGAACTCTCTCAATCAGCTTCTGTTGATTGCATATTTATATATTGTTTACAAATGCAAATTGAGCAGGAGCGTGGATATCATGCAAACAGACAGACAGACACACACACACACACACACACACACACACACACACACACACACACACACGCAGATAACAAACATCTTTACCTGCACACACAATTTCCCCAAACACAGAGAAACACACTCTACTTGGCTGATAACCTACAGATATAGTAGTACTCGTGTCCAGGCCTGAACTCAAAGCCCAGGGAGAAAGGAGTGAAGAGCTGGAACTTCTCTGAGAAGCGCAGGGGCCCATCGGGACCGGTGGGACGGTTGCACTCCCAGCGCTTAAAGCCACGCATCCTGTGCTGGCAGGAAGTGTAGCCCTCATGGTTGACCATGAATAGGATGTAGCGCTCCATGCGTCCGTGGGATGGAGGCCCCTCATAGTATGGACAATAGATGTCTAGATAGTCATTGATGTTCACTGCCACCCTGTACTCTCCATGCCAGAACCTGTAAGACACAGAAAAAAGGAAACATTCTTCATGAATAAAAAAATAATCGAACAGACTCAGGGATATGCGCAGAATCTGTGAGGAGCTGTGCTTTCTGTGGTAAAATGAGACTGTGGAAGACTTACGTTTTAAGAAAAATCTTTATATTCCTGAAAAACAATCAATATTTACTACAATTTCTGTATGACTGCACAGCACAAAGGAAACTATCTGCCTAGCGTAGTCATCCGGTGCAATGTAACCATATGAAATTGTGCGATTGTTGGAACATTTTTGTGTTTACACATCTTTAGAGGCAAATCAAAGGTCGCAGAACAACACTCCTTAGAGTTTCCATATATTGCTCAAGGACACTGAAACTGCTTTTCTGATTTAAACCACCTGAGTCAGTGAAAGGAAAAAAAATAATCCTAGAGGGCATTAAAAAAAAAACAAAAACAAAACAATATATTGTTAAAGCCAGAAAAATCAATGATGATCCCTCTGGTTATGCCAGTTTACATAGCAACCAATTTTATTTTAATAAAGCTTGGTTAACTACAATTTATGGGAATTTGAGGCATGTTTCAAACACAGGTTTTTTTTTTTAGTCGGCGTGCTTGAATGAACCTTGTGGTATGATACTTAAGAGAAGTAGGTCATCGTGGTAGAGAGCACACATTGCTGTTGTAGGTGTCCACTTAGTTCAGCAAGCATGGAGATCAGTGAGGTTGGCATCATGAACCGAAACAAGTTATTAAAGAAAAAAAACTATCGGTATTAAAATGCTCATCCTGGAGTTTCTACACTGCGGCAGTCCCTTATAATATTCATAGAATGCAGGTGATATGGAAACGCATGAGATGCTGGCCCCTTCATCCTTTTTCAGCAACCTCTGCTAGTCACTTTTAATACATTAAAAACATATGGCTGCATATTTTCCCTTTATAATACAGGCTCTATTTATGTTTATATTTTGGTGCCAGTGCTGTTTATAAGAGAACTTAACTTCTGTTTACAATCTTGAAGTCAGTGAAGTGAAACAGTCTCTCTTTAAAGGATGAGGCTGGAGATACTCTATATTTTTGTTATTGTCAACAAATGCCGATGAGGACTAAAACCAACAGCGTGCAGCCTGCCTCTCTACACTTCTGGATTTCCCTGCCGTGTTTTTCTATAGACATAAATTTCAAATAATGCACGGTGTGTTTATAATGAATCGTTTGCATTTGTTGGAGGCTATTTTTTTGTTTGCTGATTAATAAACATGGCAACTGGTGCTGATTGCTCTGGGATGTTTATATCAGCCGGACAGAGTATATGTTGACTCAGTAGTTAAGTTAAACAGGCAATGAGTTAAGTTGAGTTAAGTTAAATTAAAATAAAACGTAATGTATTGTTTCCTGTAGGAAATTGCATTTAATTCCTTTCTATCAGTAGCCAATACCTTATTAAAGAGCACAGCAGATGTGTTTTAAAAAGCAGGGCAAAAATGAGCTCCGTAGAGTAAAAGTATAAACATCTTTTCAGTAAACCATCTAACATTGCGATGCATTTTTAAATAGTCAGTGCAATATCCATTTTATTCTTTGTGGTCAAGTAAACCTGTCGATGTCTGCAGCCGCCACATCCTCCGGTGTTTTTCATTACCTTCATTATCATCACCACAGCTACAATCAATTCAATTCCAAATGTACCACCTCAAGTACATTTAAAATTCATTACACCGCGTTATCAAATCTTGTATGTCGAAGCTCGGTAAATTTGAGACGCAGGAAAATGTCTTCAATCAAATAAGCATAGCCTAAACAAAACCAAGCTGTCGTGCAATCTAGTTGTCACAGACAGCACGCACACAGGCGGCTTGGGCTTTTTAAACAAATTCATCATTTTCTCCCTCACCTTGGCAGTAATTGATTGCCTAGAATGAAGACATTTTGGTCTAAGCACTCTTGGTTAGTGGGATATTTAGCTTTGGGACAAATTATCCCTATAACGGCAGTCCTATCTCTCTCCCAGAGGGCAAATCAGGAAGTGAGTTAGATGTGAAATGAGCGTCTTCATGCTTCGGTGCCCTATCAGAGTGCGTTTTGCAGCTTCTAAAGGGATCCTTGAACAGATCATTTAGAGGCATTGATCCACCAGGGAGCTCCTCTTGGCTCTCTCTGCTCCCAATCAACTCTTATTAACAACTAAAGGGGGAAGGCAGAGGGAGAAACAGAGGGAGAGATGTATAGAATGAGAATAAAAAGCCTGAAAGCAAAGAACAGAAGGGGTGAAATAGAGAGAGAAAAAGGTGGGGGAGGAAGGGAAATATGTGCAAAGCTAGAACAATAGAGAAGAAAAAGCAGAGAGAGGAAGGCGGCACTCAAATATGGGGTAATGAGATTGCATGAAATTAGTTTAGAATAAAGCTGAAAAATGAGGAAAGAAAAAGCAGAAGAGGAGGTGGAGGCCAGATGGAAGAAGAGCAGATGGAAGAGGAGTTTTCTATATTTCATTTCAATTTATATGACTATGGTTTTTCATCTGAGACAAATGTGCTTTGCCTATTGATTGTGCGCTGATACATTTATGGATGACTACCACTTGAGCATTAGTACATTGGATATGCAGCAAAGTACGGATGTGTGTGTGTTCATGCAGGCAAGCATGTGTGTGTGTGTGTGTGTGTGTGGCCGGTTAAATGGTAGCATGGCAAAGTGGGTCTCACTCGGTGAGGATGCTCAATCCAAGAAAGGGCTAATGTGCCAGGATACATTAGGTTGTATCAGTGCCCTGCCCTGCTCCTGTGACACTGTCTGCATTCCTAATTTGCCGAGGCGAGCCGAAACCACGTGTGCAGGTGAGCGGGTGAACGTGCAGGTGTGCCACTGCACTGTGAGCTGTTAAAAAGCGCATGTTGGTGTGTGTCACAGTTTGTGTGTCCCGTATATTCCACTCTCAGGCTGAGTGTCATTTGGAATTAAACACACACACTGCACTAGCCAAAAAAGACATGGGAATGCACTCACATATAAGACACGGCTCTTTGAGAAAGAGCTGTGTGTGTGTGTGTCTGTGTGTTATTGGTGTTTTTAATGGGATGTCTTTGAATCTGTATGTGCGTATATTTCAAAGCTGTGAAAGCAGTGATATAACAGTATTGTGCAACATTATATTTAAAGAACTCCTAACATAATAAAAGCTGACATTATGAAGCTTCATAAATGTTTCTATTTATGATGTAATTTATTTGCAACTTAAGTCTTGAAAATTACATTTCGCTGAACATCAGGGCTTTAATTTCTTAGTGTTATTAAAGTGTACTAGCTCATAGTCAGAGCACTGCAACATCATTGTTACATCTGCAATAGACCAGTCTTTTAAACACACTTAATCTCTATAAACGGGCATCTTCTTGTCCCTTATTGGCAAAATCTGCCAAGAAGAGCTTTATTATGAAATGTTTTGTGGTTTCTGCTTGTTGTTTAAGTACCATTGCGCACCCACGTTGAGCAAGCCTAGGTTGCATGCAGGTAAACTGTTGGACAAACCGACAAACAACACATAGTCATTTCCCAAATATCTAGGTGCAGCTTGAGTCCCGAATATTAACACCCGAATGGTTCAGTGGTTCAGGTTTAGAGGTTTAAACCTCTTTAAATATAGTCATTTTTGCTTTTTTGAAGGGTGCGCAATCAGTTGTGACATCTCCTCGGCACTGTTTTGGCTTGTGCCTCTCGATTGTGTTGCTAGTTTGTAAACACAAGTATACAGTCCTCTCAGCTTAAAAGTATCAAACTTTGTGAAGTTTCATACACAATATTGTGATGGCTTTGGTTTGCCTGTTTTGGCTTCTTTTATTCCTTTAGTGTGGAGTTTTTTTTCAAAGTGTGGACACCGAGAATTCAGGAAAAGACTGCAGCAAGTATGGCAAACCTCATGGGGAATTTCTGGCTCATGCTGTGGTAGCACATTGGCAGTCTATTAGCGATCCGTGGGCAGCTCCGGACTGCTCATCTACCTGCAGAGAGCATCTGTTGTCAGATGGGGGCAGTGTCAAAAATATGTGGTACAACGAGTCTGTGTGCTACTCTTGCTTGTGTTGTTGTTGGCCATTCAGTGGAGAAAATCTAAATTATAACATTTTTAACATTCTTCTCTCACTCCTGATGAACTCCGCTGTCACTCCCTTCCCTGTGCCGGCCCATTTGTCAACCAATCAGCATTAGATCAACCCACCACCCTTTTCTGTACGCTCTCTAAATAGGGAAAATTTTTCTCAGTACTTATTACTCAGGTACTGCTTGCAGTTACATAAATTAAACATCTGCACAAACAGTGACTGAGCTATGCAGAAGGATCTAATTTACAGAGTTAGTGAACTGGCTGCAATGAAAACATCAGAGCTACCTGCACATTATACCTACAGGAGCAGCTGCACCATGGAAACCCATGCCATGAAGCTCCTGATACACAGTTTGGAGGCTGTTGTTAATGGCAGAGGAGATTTGTAGCTCTGCAGTTACTGAGTCAGCAGAGCTTTGATGACTTTTATGCACTACGCGACCATGCGCTGAGTTTCTGTGGTTCCTAAATGCCTCCAATTCGTGGATCATGGAATATCTTAAAGGGAATTTCAAGTGACTGAACAGAATGCAGTATGGATTGCACCAATTTTCATAGAGTGTCTCATTTTTGACAAACAATAACTCCCCCCAACCCTATTTCATCATAATAATTCAACATTCGGCACAAAAGAAGCTTTAAGGTAGCTTACAACAAAGTACAGAGCAAAATTATAAAGTTTCACTAATCCTTTTACTCATTCAGTGTAAACTTTTACAACCGGTACAAGAAATAATGTCTATGCTTGTTATTTTACGGCTGAAAAAACTTGATTATCTTTCATTTCCAGGGAAAGATATGTGTTTGTATTTCTAGCATATTGATAATTAAGTTCTGAAGGGGTAGAAAGATAAAGATTTAAAACTTTATGTTTTATGCTTTTGAAATTAAGCAGTGTCTATGGAAACACTGTCTTAAATTATGCCTGTTAAATAGACTGCTGTTGGAGTGCATGTTGTTTAGTACATGGTCTTTTCATATTTTTTTGTTCCGCCGCTTGAAGCAATTTCTTTCTAATATTGTCTGTGTATGAACCTGAGCAATATGATATCATTCATAATCCTCTGATGCCTCACAAATTCTCCTCACTCTCTCAGTGCAATTGAATTGTCTGGTGATGTTAGCCAGACGCAGCTGAAAGACTTGGCTTTTGGCTGGTGGCTCTCATCTGGATATAAAAGGATCATTCTGAGGCTTGGACCATAATCAGTGGAAATGGATCTGCGTTAAAGTGTTTTATGGTTTTGTGTGCACATATCAGGATGAAAGAAAATAGAAATGGGAGAGCTTACAAGTTGAAATAAAAGATCCAAACAAAAAGGGGACGAGAGAAAACACGTCTTTGAGGGTTTTTTTCTGGATGTGCGTATCTGCTGCAATCGCAAGTTCTGTATTTTTCCATACAGTAGTAACTGTACTCCTGCGTGTAGTGGCCACTCTTTAGTATTCTGACAACAGTGAGTCATCAACATCCTCTCTCAATATGGCTGTGATCAAAGCCTCTGGTTGGAGAAGCCTTGGATGTTTACCATACCTGCCTGCGTCCTAAACAGCAGGCTCCATCAACCACCAAACATCAAAGGATGCTTCTCTCTCTCTCTCCCACTATGTCATCCCACTCTCATTCTATAACTTTCTCCTTTTCTCTAGCTTTACTTGATCTGTCTTTGTCACTCCCACTTATGGTGCACTCACACCGTGGCCTGCAAAAAAAAAAAGAAAGAAAAACCCAGAAAAACCTCTTTCTTCCGTTCTTGGTCTGTCAGTCAAATTCTGATCCAGTTGCTTTTGGTAAAAATGGGGGCTCAAAGGAGAAAAGAGACTGGCTGCACAAACCCGCAAAAACTACAGGAGGCACCATTTCAAAATACAACGTCTTCATTTGGTAGGCATTTCTCGACACTGGATTTTTGGACACTTCTTCACTTGTTGAAATAACTTATCGCTTGATTTACTTAAGGGAACAGCTTTCAGATTTTACTGTGTAAACAACTTTGTTTTCCGTCTGCATGCTGTTTTTTTTGTGTGTGTGTGTGCAGCATCTGTGCCCAAATTAAGTGCAAAGCATAGGGCAGTCAAATTAAGCCAACTGCCAAGTGACAGAACATGCAGTTCCTCTAACGGCAACCTGAGGCTGACTAAGGAATTAATTCCCCATAGACTCCTATGTTAAAATGCCCAACTTACGCCAATAAAATAACACGTTTAGAGCCTTCACGCTATAGTTAATTTTCCATAACAACTGTACTGGGTATGATTATTATTATTTTTGTTATAAATAATCATGACAGCTGATTGCTCTCTGCTGAACATCATCACTGCTTATTCAAGCCAACGATTTGAGGCTCTCAACCACATTTGTGGTGTATGTTCATTTTGTACCATTTCTAATGGAATTATTCAACAAAGAAATATGGCCTGCTGGGAGACGGACAGTAGCTCATATTAGTAGTAGCAGCAGCAGTAGTAGTAGTAGACAATCAGGCCAACAAGAATAGTATTTTATTAGTCTGTTACTGAGACTAACTTGCAGGTACATGTATGTGTCTTAGTGAGTAGCACCCATTCAGCTTATCATTGCTGCTTGCTATCTGATAACTTGGGATCTTTACCTTACAATATAAAAAGCCTTGAGGAGACTGTTGTTGCTGATATTTGGTGCAAATTGAACTGAAGAATTAGGATGAGGATGTTTGGGCTCTTTTAGCGTTACGGGGCAGAAGATTTATGAGTGAATCTCTGCTTGGTTTGCATCATGTGTAAGAATGCACATGATGCAACCCAAGTTGTCGTCTTCTGAAGTGATGGGAATGACCTGTCAACACATGTAGCAACTCTAATGTTAAAATGCGCAACTTACACCATGAAACCAACACAAAAAAGTTTTTGGTCTCTGTAGATACTTTTTCTGCACAGAGGTGATTTTCTTTCTTTCTTTTGGTTGCAAGCAGGATAGGTGGAAGAATTGGATTTGGCTCAATTTTTAAATCCAATTCACTGTCACGTCTTCAGTCAACTCAAAAGTTGTTGTCCAACTTTAGTTGCCAACTCCTATCTTGACGCAGTTTGTCACCATTTTCTCACTGAGAGTAACGAACATCCGGTTTGCTCTCCTCCACACACCAGCACAAAGAGACTCCACCAGTATTGCTGCCTAACCCTGGCAAATTATGTGCACTGTTAGCCAAATGAATATGTGGAGTCTTTTAAATGTAACATTTCATATTCAAAACAGGCACGATTTCACCTCATTTGGCTTTCTGGCAGGAAGAAATTGCAGGCTTTTGTAGACGTGTGTGGCTGAAAGTAGCCTCAGTTATGTTGCTGTCTCAGTCTCCTACACCATAACTCCAGTCACTCTCAATATCTCTCCAATTAACTCCACATTACTCTCTGTTTCTATCTCTCCATCTTCATCTTCTCCTGACTTTACTCTGTCTTTTCCTCCTTTTCTTTACTTTCGTTCCCTCAATCTTCATCTCCAGTCACTTCTGCTTCATTTACTCCCTCTCTATTCTTTCTTCTTCTCCCAGCACTTTCCTTTCTGGAGCTCAGCTCCAGCATCTTTTGACATTCTTGCTATCTCCTCTTTTCAGTCTTCGCGACTGTCAACGCCCCCACCTGCCTCTTTTCTCTTCCTGTTCTCTCCTTTGTCTTAACTTTCTTCCCCCATTATTATATTTTTATTCCCTCACCATGGCATCATCTGCTTTCTGCTCATTCTGTTTGAATGTTTAAAAGGACTCCTTCGTGCACACAGACAGACACACGCACACATACATCATCCTCTGGCTAGGACTCTTTAGCTGCTTTTTTCCCCAGCATGAGGTGTTCCTCATGCTGTTGTCTTCTCCTGTGTCTCCCATTGCATTGCTACTGATGCTTAGATACGTTAGGAAAAGTAAATATGTTACCTCCCTGGAAACAAACACACTGAGGCTGACATATCTAGACATTTCCAACACATGGATGTATACTATAGTGTAGAGTACAAGCTCATCTCAACAAAATAACACGTGTAACACAGAAAGCATTAATGCATTCAGTATAATGTAAAGCCAAATTAACACACATCGAAGTACTGGGATTCATAAGCACAGATGTACATGTTTAATTATGCAGATTAGCTCTTGATCCTCACTTCTGTGCTAAACACATGCAAACAGCATGGAATAGAGCACATAACACACACATGCACATCTCACTGTACATGCACCGAAGCAAACATGAAAAAGAAACCATCAAAAGCCTCAACCCACAACCGGCACACACTCCTGAGCAGCTCAAAC